>NC_091289.1:3672761-3675261 GCF_032444005.1 Ranitomeya imitator | reverse complement strand
GTAAATAATGAAATTTAACACTATATGCTAATTTTTTGAGAAGGACCTGTACATCTGTATGTGAGAAGCCCCCTCTAGTGGTGACTGTGTATATATATATATATATATATATATATATATATATATATATATATATATACACATCTGTATGTGAGGAGCTCCCTCTAGTGGTGACTGTATATATATATATACACACATCTGTATGTGAGGAGCCCCCTCTAGTGGTGACTGTATATATATATACACATCTGTATGTGAGGAGCTCCCTCTAGTGGTGACTGTATATATATATATATATATATATATATATATACACATCTGTATGTGAGGAGCTCCCTCTAGTGGTGACTGTATATATATATATATATATATATATATATATATATATATATATATATATATATATATATATATATATATACACACATCTGTATGTGAGGAGCCCCCTCTAGTGGTGACTGTATATATATATACACATCTGTATGTGAGGAGCTCCCTCTAGTGGTGACTGTATATATATATATATATATATATATATATATATATATTTACACATCTGTATGTGAGGAGCCCCCTCTAGTGGTGACTGTATATATATACACACACATCTGTATGTGAGGAGCCCCCTCTAGTGGTGACTGTATATATATATACACACATCTGTATGTGAGGAGCTCCCTCTAGTGGTGACTGTATATATATATACACATCTGTATGTGAGGAGCCTCCTCTAGCGGTGACTGTATATATATATATACACACATCTGTATGTGAGGAGCTCCCTCTAGTGGTGACTGTATATATATATACACACATCTGTATGTGAGGAGCCCCCTCTAGCGGTGACTGTATATATATATATATATATATATATATACACATCTGTATGTGAGGACCCCCTCTAGTGGTGACTGTATATATATATATATATATATATATATATACACATCTGTATGTGAGGAGCCCCCTCTAGTGGTGACTGTATATATATATATATACACATCTGTATGTGAGGAGCCCCCTCTAGTGGTGACTGTATATATATATATATATATATATATATATATACACATCTGTATGTGAGGAGCCCCCTCTAGTGGTGACTGTATATATATATATATACATCTGTATGTGAGGAGCCCCCTCTAGCGGTGACTGTATATATATACACATCTGTATGTGAGGAGCCCCCTCTAGTGGTGACTGTATATATATATATATACATCTGTATGTGAGAAGCCCCCTCTAGTGGTCACTGTATATATATATATATATATATATATATATATATACACATCTGTATGTGAGGAGCCCCCTCTAGTGGTGACTGTATATATATATACACATCTATATGTGAGGAGCCCCCTCTAGTGGTAACTGTATATATATATACACATCTGTATGTGAGGAGCCCCCTCTAGTGGTGACTGTATATATATATACATCTGTATGTGAGGAGCCCCCTCTAGTGGTGACTGTATATATATATATATACACATCTGTATGTGAGGAGCCCCATCTAGTGGTGACTGTATATATATACACATCTGTATGTGAGAAGCCCCCTCTAGTGGTGACTGTATATATATATATACACATCTGTATGTGAGGAGCCCCCTCTAGTGGTGACTGTATATATATATATATACATCTGTATGTAAGGAGCCCCCTCTAGTGGTGACTGTATATATATATATATACACATCTGTATGTGAGGAGCCCCCTCTAGTGGTGACTGTATATATATATATATATATATATATATACACATCTGTATGTGAGGAGCCCCCTCTAGTGGTGACTGTATATATATATATATATATATATATATATATATATATATATATATATACACATCTGTATGTGAGGAGCCTCCTCTAGTGGTGACTGTATATATATATACACATCTGTATGTGAGGAGCCCCCTCTAGTGGTGACTGTATATATATATATACACATCTGTATATGAGGAGCCCCCTCTAGTGGTGACTGTATATATATATATATATATATATATATATATATATATATATATATATATATATATATTTATACACATCTGTATGTGAGGAGCCCCCTCTAGTGGTGACTGTATATATATATATATACACATCTGTATGTGAGGAGCCCCCTCTAGTGGTGACTGTATATATATATATATATATATATATATATATACACATCTGTATGTGAGGAGCCCCCTCTAGTGGTGACTGTATATATATATATATACATCTGTATGTGAGGAGCCCCCTCTAGTGGTCACTGTATATATATATATATATATATATATATATATATATATACACATCTGTATGTGAGGAGCCCCCTCTAGTGGTGACTGTATATATATATACACATCTATATGTGAGGAGCCCCCTCTAGTGGTAACTGTATATATATATACACATCTGTATGTGAGGAGCCCCCTCTAGTGGTGACTGTATATATATATATACATCTGTATGTGAGGAGCCCCCTCTAGTGGTGACTGTATATA
>NC_091289.1:3662761-3667761 GCF_032444005.1 Ranitomeya imitator | reverse complement strand
ATATATATATATATATATATATATATATTGTTAAATATTAATTATTCTTATTTTTATTCTGTACTGAGCACATTGCTTCTTGCTGACACTATCAAAAGCTATTTCTGTGTATGTAGCTCAGAGTATAAGTTAACTCCATATGCAGAAGACACGTGATCTGTAGAAAACATACATAAACGTCTCTTAGGAGGGTGTGGGGGGCCTTTTGTCACGTGGGACGGTCACCTCCCTTCCTTCACCATCATTCTCCATGAACATGGGACAAGACACGAGGAACAACAGCTGTTAGCTACTCCATGCCATGATGACTTCACACAGACAGATGACTTTTACCATTCTACCTTTTAAAGATGAGTAACAAGAAAAGCGCTGATATCTACACATGGACACTCTGTTTGTAATTGTTTCATCTACCTTTTATGTTTTCTGCAATTTGGTTTTTCTGTGGACTAGTCAATAAACCACTATACTTTCTTCAGAAAATCATGACATTTTTCTTTTAAGAATAACGCACCTGGTTAAGTCTTGATTAGATATTTTTGCTCAATAACGATTTTTAACATTTGGCCTAGCCAGCCAGTTTTGATTTTTTGTGCTATTTTTGCGTGAATTTCCTTCTTCTTGCACACGGGGGAAGACAGAAGAGTTCCGCTAGATTGTGCAAGTATTCAGGAATTCCACTTCAAAACTTCAAGTCACAAAGAACTCATACAAGAACCTACGAATTACGAAGACTTTAACAGGTGTCAGACGGATTGACAGCAAGCACTGGTAGTGCTGAAGATAGACGTGCTAAAAATAGCCGTGCTGAAGTACGGAGCCCAGCGTTGTAAAAGCAAAGGGATTACAAACTGAGATTTCAAGGTAAGACAAATGGATTTGATTAATTCATATGCTAAATCAAGTCAGATAGAATTTGTAAGTTTGTACGGATCTAGCTTAGAAATATTTTGGTCTAATTTATTTGCAGAATGCAGAATAGCGAATTCGAATTTGAATTTAGATTCTAAGCTAATGTCTAAGAAAAAAGAAAAAGAGCAACTTAAAAATATCTTACATATGGTTTATGTATTTAACGAGTTTGTGACAGAGAAGTCCAAAAAAGACAGTGTAGAAAGAATTTCTAAGGAAACTAATGATGTTCCCAAGATTGACTGTAATGAGAAGAGTGAGAAAGATGTGACGCACGTATCTGTAATGACGATGACCACCCAAAGTGACATTGACTTTGTGACACAAGATGAAAAACAAGATGGAGGAAGCGTAGGAGAAACTGACAAAGATGATCTACGAGGGACAGATGTACAAGGGCCACTAAAAATAGAAGACGACTCAGAGTCCCAACAGCTCCAACTTAAATCTAGGAAAATCCTGCTAAAATTATGCAAAATCATTCCTGCATATGATGACAAAATCCATGTGTGCAGAAATTCAGAGATATTTGAAAGTTTTGCTGATAAGTTTGATTTGACTAATCAGGAGAAAAATAATTTGTTTAAAATTTGGCTGCCAGTAACTTTTATCAGAAGATATTCATTAGAAATGCAGAATGAGGAGTATGAAAATATGACTGATGTAGAAAGATTAAGAATTTTGATTTTTTGTGGATTAAAAGAAAATTATCCAGATCTTGATATTCTTCTAAAATTGAAGATTAGCCAGAAAGAATGTACTTTTACATTCATGTCCATTTTTGAAAGGATTTATAAATTGGTCTGTACGAATTTGAATCAACAATCCATGATAAATTGTTTTGTAAACAAGTTTAAATTCTTAAATCCTGTATCTCGTATAATTGCTACACAGAAAAATTCTTTATACGAATGCGCCCAATCCCTTGATTTTTCTAGAAAACACGAGAATCTTGAAAGGAAAACACATTTTACTAAGTTTTTGAAACCAGTCAGAATTCAATCTTATCAAAAGCCAAAATCAAAATCTTCAAATCTGATCCAAAATCAAATCTATGAAGTACGAAGAAAATTACATATTTGTTACAAACCGTATGAAAAGATTCAGGAGTCTATTAAAGAAATTTCTCTGAAAGATTTTAAATCTGAAGGCTCAGATCTGTCTCTAAAGATGGCGGAAACTGACAGACGGAAGCAGGTGAGTATCCCAGGGGGAGCTCAGCTGAACACTCCATTATCACAGCAGCTCTTCAAAGAGTCCATAGGGTTAAATCTGACCTTACTAAATACAGCATTTCAGATAATCGACAGAGAGTTACATTTTGGGATAGGAATTGGCTAAATATGTAATTATATTATATGATGAGTTATACAATGTATTATTTATTAATATGTAATTATTTTATTCAATATAATTCTGCAGTTATATATATTAATATAGTATACAGTAAATACTGTAGCATATTTGTATAAGTAGAGATTATATTAACTGCATTTTTATATATATAGTGAAATAATTAAAATTTACTCCAGTAAAAAATATTTAGAATTACAATTAAATACATTTATTAAATATATACATATGTATAAGATATTTAAATTATTTTGTTTTGAAATAAATATGAAATTAACCTTTATCTTTCATTTCCCTTAGAATTTTACTTTCAAAGCGAGGATTGAACAAAAAATTCCTGTTTCATGAATTTATGTCTTATTCACACAGGAAGTTATATTAACTGCATGATTTTTATATATATATTTAACACTAACAAAATAAATAATATATCTAACAACCTAAAAATGTGTGTACTACATGTAAATTTTCTTTCTGTAATAATCTAAAACGTGTTTTTTTTTCCTCCCACTGCATGGTGCATGACGTGACAGCTGTGAGTTAAGGAATATCATATAGCCTTGATTTTTAACTTTAGGAATTTTCCTCAGCCTTTACTTGCATTCAACCGGATTCAGTTACAGGCTTGTTCCAGGATTAGCTGTGAAACATTCAACTCGGGTTTCTTGTAAATGGAGGAGTCCTTTCTATAGGTTACAACATAGTGTTAGATAATATTTGGGGAATATTCAAAGGAATATTAGAATACTAAATTTAATAGATTACAATGCGCATTGATTGATAATTAGGATACAATATTTTGGGTTAATATATGTGTATTCTTTGTATGTGAAATATGTAGTTTGAACGTCTATATGTGTGTCACATGTTACAGATGACAGAAGTGTATAGGCAGCTGCTAAGGGTGAATCCAATGTAAGAGTGACCAGAGCGTGGAATGTGGAATGTGGAATGTGGATGCACAGTTTGACTGAGGCCTCATGATTCATGGTATGTCAAAAAAAAAAAAAAAAAAAACAACTTTGTGTTTAATTTAATAATAGCATTCAGTTAAATTATTAGAATATTAAGATATATTTAAATATTATTATTCAACATATATTTCTTTAGTTATTATTATTTAATAAGTACAATAACACATCAATATGGTTTATCAAGAAAACCTACATTTAGAATAATTTTTCCAAATGACAATTTTTTTTTCATATTCAGTGTTTTTTTATGGTTACATAGATGAGTACGCATCTTCAAACAAATATATGGCACAAGTTGATATGACAGTTATAAAAATAATGATTTTTCACTTGGGTTTTTACAAATTAATTTTTTCATAAAATAATATTTTTTGATATTAAGGGGGAAATGTGTTTTTGATCTTGATCACATCATCACATTTCATCAATACCTCTTCTTTACACATTTTAATAAAGAAATATTAATAAGGTATTATTGGGTACAATAACAATAAATATTATAAAAGTCATTTTTTCCTCTAATGAAGGGTATTATATGCAAAGCTGCATAATTTCAATATTTTGGTAATCCAAGGTTATGACAACATCTACATGAGGAAGTATTAAGGGAATGTATTACTGAGACATAATCTCAGCATTTGTCATCAACATATAAAGGCCTTATTCTTATTTTTATTCTCATTTTTGTTTTTAATTTTTCATTTTTTTCATCAACAAATGAAGGCCTTATTTTAATTTTTAATTTTTAATTTTTTCTTCAATTTTTATTTTTCATTCTTATTTTTCATCAAGGAAAAATCAATATTTAATAAAGCAATATGCTTGTAGACATTACTCTATCAAATATAATGATCATATGGTTTCATTATATAAGAAATGTTTCAATCCTGAGTTAAATACAACAATTCTTTCACTCATTCATTCATTTATTCATATATATATTCTTATTTTGGTTCATGGCTATACATACTTACATATTATTGGTCTACTGAACATAAATTAATAAAGTTTTAATACTAAATATCAGCACTTGTTACATAAAAGACATACTGACATCTATGGGTTCAAAAAGAAATTACACCTATGACATAAAAATGTCCAATCACATGAAGAATATGGTTAATAATATACTATCATTTATTATTATTATTATTATTATTTTATTTTTCCAAATATAAATTCCATTTTAATATCATTTAATAATTATATGGATATTATTGATTGCTATGGTACGCTGTGATATTATAAGTTAGGAAAATTACCAGATTTGGTATAGAATAGGGAATGAAGACTTCAATCAAGATACTAAAGACGTTAATAAAGACTTTACATTTTTCTAAATTCAATTGATTCTTAAAAGTTGCAAGAAGAAAAGCCGTTATCCAGAAGTTCCACAAGGTAACAATGCTCTGATTTCTGAGTAATAATAGACTGTGTCAAATACAATTCATGTCACCATTCACAACTACAGCATCCATCACTGACAACTGAGTACAGTATCAAAGATGAACTGTGTTATTACGTTCTTATCACAATCCAGTGGTTTCCTATCACCTATAAGACTTCCATGAAAGCTGGTGAACACTCAGGTAATAACCCTGACATGTGTCCTGTGCACTAAGGACTGGTTATGGTGCTATGTTTGGCAAGGAAGAGTCAATGTAACCCTTGCTGTGCTGACCAAAGACGTCACACCTGTCCCAAGACCAGTGCGGACGATATGAGGATTCCAGATGATTTCCAAGGCGAGCCAATGTAAGT
>NC_091289.1:3655261-3657761 GCF_032444005.1 Ranitomeya imitator | reverse complement strand
ATATATATACACAGCTGTATGTGAGAAGCCCCCTCTAGTGGTGACTGGATATATATATATATATATATATATATATATATATATATATATATATATATATATATATATATATATACACATTTGTATGTGAGGAGCCCCCTCTAGTGGTGACTGTATATATATATATATATATATATATATATATATATATATATATATATATATATATATATATATATATATATATATATACACATCTGTATGTGAGGAGCCCCCTCTAGTGGTGACTGTATATATATATATATATATATATATATATATATATACACATCTGTATGTGAGGAGCCCCCTCCAGTGGTGACTGTATATATATATATACACATCTGTATGTGAGGAGCCCCCTCTAGTGGTGACTGTATATATATACACATCTGTATGTGAGGAGCCCCCTCTAGTGGTGACTGTATATATATATATACATCTGTATGTGAGGAGCCCCCTCTAGTGGTGACTGTATATATATATATATATACATCTGCATGTGAGGAGCTCCCTCTAGTGGTTACTGTATATATATATATATATATATATATATATCAAATTCAAATTCAAATGAGCTTTATTGGCAGGACTAAGTACATGTTAGCATTGCCAAAGCATATGGTAAAAATACGGGGGTGGGGGAGGGGGGGCATATAGAGGTCCAGGGTATATCAAATTCCTTTTAGAGGATAGGGGATGTTTCCAGGGTGGGGTACAGGAGTCCATGACATATCAGGCTCTTTAGTCGGGGGATAGGGACGTGTCCAGTGTTGGGGTATAGGAGTCCATGACATATCAGGCTCCTCTTAGTCTGTGGCAGGCACTGACATATTCCGCTGCTACGGCCACTGCACTTTCCTCTTCCCCCAGTATTATCGGCAGTTTCTCTTCCTCCTCCTTGGAGGTGAAGTCTGGGAGGAGATCAGACAGCCTCTTGAAGTGAGTGTCCCTCACTGCGGAGTATTTGGGGCACCTCAGCAGGAAGTGGGCCTCATCCTCCACGGCCTCCTGGGGGCGCTGCTGGCAGAGTCTGCCTCATCCTCCACGGCCTCCTGGGGGCGCTGCTGGCAGAGTCTGCCTCATCCTCCACGGCCTCCTGGGGGCGCTGCTGGCAGAGTCTGCCTCATCCTCCACGGCCTCCTGGGGGCGCTGCTGGCAGTCTGCCTCATCCTCCACGGCCTCCTGGGGGCGCTGCTGGCAGAGTCTGCCTCATCCTCCACGGCCTCCTGGGGGCGCTGCTGGCAGAGTCTGCCTCATCCTCCACGGCCTCCTGGGGGCGCTGCTGGCAGAGTCTGCCTCATCCTCCACGGCCTCCTGGGGGCGCTGCTGGCAGAGTCTGCCTCATCCTCCACGGCCTCCTGGGGGTGCTGCTGGCAGAGTCTGCCTCATCCTCCACGGCCTCCTGGGGGTGCTGCTGGCAGAGTCTGCCTCATCCTCCACGGCCTCCTGGGGGCGCTGCTGGCAGAGTCTGCCTCATCCTCCACGGCCTCCTGGGGGCGCTGCTGGCAGAGTCTGCCTCATCCTCCACGGCCTCCTGGGGGTGCTGCTGGCAGAGTCTGCCTCATCCTCCACGGCCTCCTGGGGGCGCTGCTGGCAGAGTCTGCCTCATCCTCCACGGCCTCCTGGGGGCGCTGCTGGCAGTCTGCCTCATCCTCCACGGCCTCCTGGGGGCGCTGCTGGCAGAGTCTGCCTCATCCTCCACGGCCTCCTGGGGGCGCTGCTGGCAGTCTGCCTCACCCTCCACGGCCTCCTGGGGGCGCTGCTGGCAGAGTCTGCCTCATCTTCCACGGCCTCCTGGGGGCGCTGCTGGCAGAGTCTGCCTCATCCTCCACGGCCTCCTGGGGGCGCTGCTGGCAGAGTCTGCCTCATCCTCCACGGCCTCCTGGGGGCACTGCTGGCAGAGTCTGCCTCATCCTCCACGGCCTCCTGGGGGCGCTGCTGGCAGAGTCTGCCTCATCCTCCACGGCCTCCTGGGGGCACTGCTGGCAGAGTCTGCCTCATCCTCCACGGCCTCCTGGGGGCGCTGCTGGCAGAGTCTGCCTCATCCTCCACGGCCTCCTGGGGGCGCTGCTGGCAGAGTCTGCCTCATCCTCCACGGCCTCCTGGGGGCGCTGCTGGCAGAGTCTGCCTCGTCCTTCACGGCCTCCTGGGGGCACTGCTGGCAGAGTCTGCCTCATCCTCCACGGCCTCCTGGGGGCACTGCTGGCAGAGTCTGCCTCATCCTCCACGGCCTCCTGGGGGCGCTGCTGGCAGAGTCTGCCTCATCCTCCACGGCCTCCTGGGGGCGCTGCTGGCAGAGTCTGCCTCATCCTCCACAGCCTCCTGGGGGCGCTGCTGGCAGAGTCGGCCTCGTCCTTCACGGCCTCCTGGGGGCACTGCTGGCAGAGTCTGCCTCGTCCTTCACGGCCTCCTGGGGGCGCTGCTGGCAGAGTCTGCCTCATCCTCCACGGCCTCCTGGGGGCGCTGCTGGCAGAGTCTG
>NC_091289.1:3642761-3647761 GCF_032444005.1 Ranitomeya imitator | reverse complement strand
CGCCATTATGTTTTCCTGTTCTTGGCTTAGTCCTTCCTTTGGAATGTCTTTATAGAGGTCTCTGAAGTATTGGAGCCAGAGGTTGCCATTTTGGATATGGTTGTTGTTTTTCTTGTCTTTGGTGCCCATGTGGTTCCATAGTTCCCAGGAGTTGTCTTGGAGGGCGTCTTGGAGTTGATTGAGCTTGGTAGAGATGTAACTCTGCTTCTTCCTCCTGAGGATGGTTTTGTACTGCTTTTGTATGGAGTCATAGGCTTCCCTCAGACCCAGGTGGTTGGGGTCTCTGTGTTTCTTGTTGGAGGCTGTTCTCAGGGTCTTCCGTACAGCTTTACATTCTCTGTCAAACCAGCCATTGACCTGTGTTTCTTTTGGTCTCTTGTAGTCGACTTTTTAAGGTCGGACAGTCTGGCCATTGCGTAGAATATATTGTTGAGGTCCTTTGCTGCTTGGTTCACTCCCTCTGGGTTTGGCATGTACTCAAGGTTGTAGAAGTGGTGGAGCATCCGCTGTATTTCAGGTCTTCTGGAAGCTTCTTTATATCTTAGTGCCGATATTTTGGACCATTTATAGGATGGAGGCCGGGTGAAGAGGCCGCTCTGCTGTGGCTTCTGAGTGGATGGTTTCTCTGTAGATTTCGTGTACAGAAGAAGTTGGCTGTGGTCTGACAGGTGCGTTTGTGGGGTGACTATGAAGGCGCTGACATCTGCCAGGTTCATGTCTGTAATGGCGTAATCAACTACACTCCTCCCTACATGGGAGTTTAGTGTATACCTTCCTAAGGAGTCACCCTTGCATCGTCCATTAAGGATATGAAGTCCTAAACTTTTACATACGTTCAGGAGCTTTCTGCCACTTTTGTTGACTGTACTGTCATAGCTGTTTCTCTCAGTGTGTACAGGGTCTTGGCCGTCATTCTCTGCTCCAAGTATGTAGACGTTTCCATCCGTGGTCAGGAAGTCTCTCTCTCTCCCTGTTCTTGCATTGAGGTCTCCAAAGATGAGAACTTTGCCCAGGGCCTGATAATGGGCGGCTTCTCTTTGTAAGATTTCGAAGCAGTCTGGATTGAAGTAGGGGGACTCTGGCGGTGGTATATAGGTGGCACAGAGGTGGACATCAGACTGACAGGTGAGGATGGAGCTGCTGATTCTGATCCATATGTGGCTGCCTCCTTTCTTCACCGGTTTGATGTACTGGTGGAGCTCCTCTTTATACCAGATCGCTACTCCTCCTGAGCCCCGGCCCTGTTTGATGTTTTTATTTTTCTGGGCATGGACCAAGAATTCCTTGTATCCAATAGGCACCAGGGATTCGTTTTCGGCTCTGGTCCATGTTTCCAGGAGGATCTGGATGTCTATATTTTTCATACTTTGTATAAAATCAGGGTCCTTTGTTTTAGATCCAAAGGTTGAGGCGTTGAGACCCTGGATATTCCAGCTGCTGATTGTAAGTGAAGACATTCTTCTGTGTGGTTTGTGTGTATATACCTTGTAATGAGTATGGCTGTGTGGGACAAACTGGATTTCTGACAGTTTTATAGTGGTGCTTGGTTCCATCCGGTCACATTATTATTCTGCGCAGTGCATTGAGCAGGTTTATTATCTCATCCCTATCTCTGCTCTGCATGTATCTGTGTGGGCTTGGTGGTGTCCTCGGTGGAGGTCTCCACCTCCGATGGTCTGACACTGGGTGAAGAGCTTTGTTTCCAGCTCCAGGAGGTAGCCTTGGGGTTTTCTGCTTTATCGTTCTCGGGGGTCTTTCAGTGTGATTATGGCCACTGTTGAATCCAGGCCCGGGGTCTCTGTTTAGCACGATGTCCTTCAGCTCTTTGGCCAGGAGGCTGACCCCTTGTTTGTTGAGGTGTTTATCATCGTGCAGGTGACTGTTGTTTATGGAGAGGTGTTGTGCCAGGGTCACGTTTGGCACAGTCTTGATCTTTTCAGTCAGTTCTGCATTGATGGCTTGGGTGGTTTGCCTGGGTATGTCCTTTCTTGGAAGCAGCGATGACAGAATGATTATACTGTCCCGGAATTTTAGGTTTGCCATCTTTGCCAGGTTGATCAGTTGTTCTGCGATCTGCTGGTCTGGCCGATTGTTTGTACCCGTGTGTATAATAATGTGCTTTGGGTTGGTAAACCGTGGTCTACTGATGACCTCTGTCACCTGTTCAATACTTGCACAGCGGATTGTACGGACCTGTTTTCCTGGGAATAGCCGCTGTGTATTTAGGTACTTCCCATTTGAGTCCATTATTAGGACAATATCAGGACTTTGTGATGTCTTGGGTGGGCTACGGTGCTGCTGACGAGGGTCTGTGGTGCTGGCTTTGCTGGTGGCTGGTTCTGTTCTCTCTTCCATCTCTCTGGTTTCAGGATTTGAGTCCATTATTAGGACAGTATCAGGACTTTGTGATGTCTTGGGTGGGCTACGGTGCTGCTGATGGGGTTCAGTGGTGGCCATATTGTCTGCTCTCTGGCATGTTTTCGTTGCCCCCTGCTGGTTCAGATGACCAGGGCTATGGGCTTTTAATTCTCTAATCTCCTTTCGGAGTTGATCATTGTCTTTTTTCAGCTCCCCCATTTCCTGTAGTGCTGCCTTGTATTGACATTTCATTTCACATATTTCCTCCCTTATTTTCTGTATGGCTGTGTCATTTGTTGCTTGGTAATTTGCGTTGCTTTGTGAGTTTCTTTCACATGCTAATTTCAGTTGGGCCAAGTCTCTTTCTAGTTGAGATAAGAAGTCTCTGATGTTATCGGGCGAGAGGTGTGAAGTGTCGGGGGTTAGGCGGCTCTGTCTGGGAATCCCTATGTGAGCATTAGAGGTAGCTGCTGGGGCTTGTAGTCCTTTATAGGTTTGTGCCTGCTCTTTGATATCGGAGAAACAATTTTCAAATTGCTGCAGAATCTCCTGCGTCCCCTGCGCCATGACTGTGCCAGTTTTGTATAGGAGTATGGTGAGCGCATTGGTGTCCTCTGCTTGGCTGGTAATTTTAATCTGCTGGACACCTTTATCGTTGGTTTTAGATACATGTTTGTATCGTTTGCACAGCGCAGTGCGCCAGGCTGAGGGGTGGTCTGTATAGAATAATACATTGGTTTTTCTTTTTGGTTCTTTCTTTGTGAAATCTGCATAAAGAGTCTCTGGATTCTCTATAACGTAGTCCATCTTGGATTTATTGCCCCCCTGTGTTATCTCCTGATCTGGCCCCCAGCATTCCTGTGTCTCTGGCTCCGGGCTTTGTTCATTTACATGTTCTAAATTTGTGTTTTCCATTTTGTAGTTATATGTTAATTATAATCCTTGTTTCTAATAAGATTAATTTGTAGCAAGTCTATAGGTTGTGTTGTAGTTAAAGAATTCTCCTACCTTCTATAGGTCCAGGTATCAGGATGTCAGATGTATGATGTCGGCTGCTTCCAGTCTGTGTCCTCCAGGAGATTCTTGTTTTGTCCTTTAAATCCTCCAATTCTTCCTTTTTTCATAAAATGTAAAGTCCAGTTCGGTCCAGATCACTTTTATGTTCCACGGAGTTGAGTTTTTCCAGGTTTTGTCTTACAGTTGCCTCATTACAAGGTATAAAGTGATGGAAATTCAGGAGCTTATGTTCAGTGCTTCTTACTCCTAGGAATGGTGGGCGGGAAATGTCTATGTATATATATACACATCTGTATGTGAGGAGCCCCCACTAGTGGTGACTGTATATATATATATATATATATATACACATCTGTATGTGAGGAGCCCCCTCTAGTGGTGACTGTATATATATATACATCTGTATGTGAGGAGCCTCCTCTAGTGGTGACTGTATATATATATATACACATCTGTATGTGAGGAGCCCCCTCTAGTGGTGACTGTATATATATATATACATCTGTATGTGAGGAGCCCCCTCTAGTGGTGACTGTATATATATATACACATCTGTATGTGAGGAGCCCCCTCTAGTGGTGACTGTATATATATATATACATCTGTATGTGAGGAGCCCCCTCTAGTGGTGACTGTATATATATATACACATCTGTATGTGAGGAGCTCCCTCTAGTGGTGACTGTATATATATATATACACATCTGTATGTGAGGAGCTCCCTCTAGTGGTGACTGTATATATATATACACATCTGTATGTGAGGAGCTCCCTCTAGTGGTGACTGTATATATATATACACATCTGTATGTGAGGAGCCCCCTCTAGTGGTGACTGTATATATATATATACACATCTGTATGTGAGGAGCCCCCTCTAGTGGTGACTGTATATATATATATATACACATCTGTATGTGAGGAGCCCCCTCTAGTGGTGACTGTATATATATATATACACATCTGTATGTGAGGAGCCCCCTCTAGTGGTGACTGTATATATATATATACATCTGTATGTGAGGAGCCCCCTCTAGTAGTGACTGTATATATATATATACATCGGTATGTGAGGAGCCCCCTCTAGTGGTGACTGTATATATATATATACACATCTGTATGTGAGGAGCCCCCTCTAGTAGTGACTGTATATATATATATACATCGGTATGTGAGGAGCCCCCTCTAGTAGTGACTGTATATATATATATACACATGTGTATGTGAGGAGCCCCCTCTAGTGGTGACTGTATATATATATATATACATCTGTATGTGAGGAGCCCCCTCTAGTAGTGACTGTATATATATATACACATCTGTATGTGAGGAGCCCCCTCTAGTGGTGACTGTATATATATATACACATCTGTATGTGAGGAGCTCCCTCTAGTGGTGACTGTATATATATATATTTACACATCTGTATGTGAGGAGCCCCCTCTAGTGGTGACTGTATATATATATACACACATCTGTATGTGAGGAGCCCCCTCTAGCGGTGACTGTATATATATATATACACATCTGTATGTGAGGAGCCCCCTCTAGTGGTGACTGTATATATATATATATACACATCTGTATGTGAGGAGCCCCCTCTAGTGGTGACTGTATATATATACA
>NC_091289.1:3620793-3625793 GCF_032444005.1 Ranitomeya imitator | reverse complement strand
ATATACAGGAGGAGTGGTACTGTGCAGTGTATATATACAGGAGGAGTGGTACTGTGCAGTGTATATATACAGGAGGAGTGGTACTGTGCGGTGTATATATACAGGAGGAGTGGTACTGTGCAGTGTATATATACAGGAGGAGTGGTACTGTGCAGTGTATATATACAGGAGGAGTGGTACTGTGCAGTGTATATATACAGGAGGAGTGGTACTGTGCAGTGTATATATACAGGAGGAGTGGTACTGTGCAGTGTATATATACAGGAGGAGTGGTACTGTGCGGTGTATATATACAGGAGGAGTGGTACTGTGCAGTGTATATATATACAGGAGGAGTGGTACTGTACAGTGTATATATACAGGAGGAGTGGTACTGTGCGGTGTATATATACAGGAGGAGTGGTACTGTGCGGTGTATATATACAGGAGGAGTGGTACTGTGCGGTGTATATATACAGGAGGAGTGGTACTGTGCGGTGTATATATACAGGAGGAGTGGTACTGTGCGGTGTATATATACAGGAGGAGTGGTACTGTGCAGTGTATATATACAGGAGGAGTGGTACTGTGCGGTGTATATATACAGGAGGAGTGGTACTGTGCGGTGTATATATACAGGAGGAGTGGTACTGTGCGGTGTATATATACAGGAGGGGTGGTACTGTGCGGTGTATATATACAGGAGAGGTGGTACTGTGCGGTGTATATATACAGGAGGAGTGGTACTGTGCAGTGTATATATACAGGAGGAGTGGTACTGTGCGGTGTATATATACAGGAGGAGTGGTACTGTGCGGTGTATATATACAGGAGGAGTGGTACTGTGCGGTGTATATATACAGGAGGAGTGGTACTGTGCGGTGTATATATACAGGACAGTGGTACTGTGCGGTGTATATATACAGGAGGAGTGGTACTGTGCGGTGTATATATACAGGAGGAGTGGTACTGTGCGGTGTATATATACAGGAGGAGTGGTACTGTGCGGTGTATATATACAGGAGGAGTGGTACTGTGCGGTGTATATATACAGGAGGAGTGGTACTGTGCGGTGTATATATACAGGAGGAGTGGTACTGTGCGGTGTATATATACAGGAGGAGTGGTACTGTGCGGTGTATATATACAGGAGGAGTGGTACTGTGCGGTGTATATATACAGGAGGAGTGGTACTGTGCGGTGTATATATACAGGAGGAGTGGTACTGTGCGGTGTATATATACAGGAGAGGTGGTACTGTGCGGTGTATATATACAGGAGGAGTGGTACTGTGCAGTGTATATATACAGGAGGAGTGGTACTGTGCAGTGTATATATACAGGAGGAGTGGTACTGTGCAGTGTATATATACAGGAGGAGTGGTACTGTGCGGTGTATATATACAGGAGGAGCGGTACTGTGCAGTGTATATATATACAGGAGGAGCGGGTACTGTGCAGTGTATATATACAGGAGGAGTGGTACTGTGCGGTGTATATATACAGGAGGAGTGGTACTGTGCGGTGTATATATACAGGAGGAGTGGTACTGTGCGGTGTATATATACAGGACAGTGGTACTGTGCAGTGTATATATACAGGAGGAGTGGTACTGTGCATTGTATATATACAGGGCAGTGGTACGGTGCAGTGTATATATACAAGGGAGTGATGGTACTGTGCAGTGTATATATACAGGGGCAGTGGTACTGTGCATTGTATATATACAGGGGCAGTGGTACTGTGCATTGTATATATACAGGGCAGTGGTACGGTGCAGTGTATATATACAGGAGGAGTGGTACGGTGCAGTGTATATATACAGGGCAGTGGTACGGTGCAGTGTATATATACAGGGGCAGTGGTACTGTGCATTGTATATATACAGGGGCAGTGGTACTGTGCATTGTATATATACAGGGCAGTGGTACGGTGCAGTGTATATATACAGGGCAGTGGTACGGTGCAGTGTATATATACAGGGGCAGTGGTACTGTGCATTGTATATATACAGGAGGAGTGGTACTGTGCATTGTATATATACAGGGCAGTGGTACGGTGCAGTGTATATATACAGGGCAGTGGTACGGTGCAGTGTATATATACAGGGGCAGTGGTACTGTGCATTGTATATATACAGGGCAGTGGTACGGTGCAGTGTATATATACAGGGCAGTGGTACGGTGCAGTGTATATATACAGGGGCAGTGGTACTGTGCAGTGTGTATATACAGGAGGAGTGGTACTGTGCATTGTATATATACAGGGCAGTGGTACGGTGCAGTGTATATATACAGGGCAGTGGTACGGTGCAGTGTATATATACAGGGGCAGTGGTACTGTGCATTGTATATATACAGGGCAGTGGTACGGTGCAGTGTATATATACAGGGGCAGTGGTACTGTGCATTGTATATATACAGGGCAGTGGTACTGTGCAGTGTATATATACATGAGGAGTGGTACGGTGCAGTGTATATATACAGGGGCAGTGGTACTGTGCATTGTATATATACAGGGCAGTGGTACGGTGCAGTGTATATATACAGGGCAGTGGTACGGTGCAGTGTATATATACAGGGGCAGTGGTACTGTGCATTGTATATATACAGGGCAGTGGTACTGTGCAGTGTATATATACAGGGGAGTGATGGTACTGTGCAGTGTATATATTTCAGCAGCCGCCCAGCCCAGGCCCCCAGCACTTGTCCTGTATATATATTATATATACTGTCATGCAGGCTGTATAGATACAGTATATACATATACAGGACAGGTGCTGGGGACCTGGGCGGCTGCTGAAGTATATAATATACAGTATATCAGCTGTGGCCGCCCCAGGTCACCCAGACTGTCAGAATACAGGGATACATCGCACTCACTCAGGGCGGCAAGGCTTGCCAAGGAGCTCCTCCAGAATCTGCCTGTCCTGATGTAAGTTCAGCAGTCAGCGAGGGGCGGGCGGAGGAGCAGAGCAGGAGAACTCTCCGCCCACAAAACAATGTCACGCTGGCTGCCTTGTTAACCCCGATGTGCCTGCACTGCCTGGCCCTGCACTGACTGAAGAGATGCTTGTGCCAGCAGGGCTAGATGCCCGCCCCCCGCATTGTGCCGCCCGGGGCGGCCCGCCCCCCCCCGCACCCCCCTTCCTACGCCACTGTATACATCTGTATGTGAGGAGCCCCCTCTAGTGGTGACTGTATATATATATATATACACATCTGTATGTGAGGAGCCCCCTCTAGTGGTGACTGTATATATATATATACATCTGTATGTGAGGAGCCTCCTCTAGTGGTGACTGTATATATATATATATATATATATACACACATCTGTATGTGAGGAGCCCCCTCTAGTGGTGACTGTATATATATATATACACATCTGTATGTGAGGAGCCTCCTCTAGTGGTGACTGTATATATATATATATACATCTGTATGTGAGGAGCCCCCTCTAGTGGTGACTGTAAATATATATATACACATCTGTATGTGAGGAGCCCCCTCTAGTGGTGACTGTATATATATATATACACATCTGTATGTGAGGAGCCCCCTCTAGTGGTGACTGTAAATATATATATACACATCTGTATGTGAGGAGCCCCCTCTAGTGGTGACTGTATATATATATATATATATATATACACACATCTGTATGTGAGGAGCCCCCTCTAGTGGTGACTGTATATATATATATACACATCTGTATGTGAGGAGCCTCCTCTAGTGGTGACTGTATATATATATATATACATCTGTATGTGAGGAGCCCCCTCTAGTGGTGACTGTATATATATATATACACATCTGTATGTGAGGAGCCTCCTCTAGTGGTGACTGTATATATATATATATACATCTGTATGTGAGGAGCCCCCTCTAGTGGTGACTGTAAATATATATATACACATCTGTATGTGAGGAGCCCCCTCTAGTGGTGACTGTATATATATATATATATACATCTGTATGTGAGGAGCCCCCTCTAGTGGTGACTGTAAATATATATATACACATCTGTATGTGAGGAGCCTCCTCTAGTGGTGACTGTATATATATATACACATCTGTATGTGAGGAGCCCCCTCTAGTGGTGACTGTATATATATATATACACATCTGTATGTGAGGAGCCCCCTCTAGTGGTGACTGTATATATATATATATACACATCTATATGTGAGGAGCCTCCTCTAGTGGTGACTGTATATATATATATACATCTGTATGTGAGGAGCCCCCTCTAGTGGTGACTGTATATATATATATACATCTGTATGTGAGGAGCCCCCTCTAGTGGTGACTGTATATATATATATACATCTGTATGTGAGGAGCCCCCTCTAGTAGTGACTGTATATATATATATACATCGGTATGTGAGGAGCCCCCTCTAGTAGTGACTGTATATATATATATACACATGTGTATGTGAGGAGCCCCCTCTAGTGGTGACTGTATATATATATACACATCTGTATGTGAGGAGCCCCCTCTAGTAGTGACTGTATATATATATACACATCTGTATGTGAGGAGCCCCCTCTAGTAGTGACTGTATATATATATACACATCTGTATGTGAGGAGCCCCCTCTAGTGGTGACTGTATATATATATATACATCGGTATGTGAGGAGCCCCCTCTAGTGGTGACTGTATATATATATATACACATCTGTATGTGAGGAGCCCCCTCTAGTGGTGACTGTATATATATATATACATCTGTATGTGAGGAGCCCCCTCTAGTAGTGACTGTATATATATATACACATCTGTATGTGAGGAGCCCCCTCTAGTAGTGACTGTATATATATATATACATCGGTATGTGAGGAGCCCCCTCTAGTAGTGACTGTATATATATATATACATCGGTATGTGAGGAGCCCCCTCTAGTAGTGACTGTATATATATATATACACATGTGTATGTGAGGAGCCCCCTCTAGTGGTGACTGTATATATATATATATACATCTGTATGTGAGGAGCCCCCTCTAGTAGTGACTG
>NC_091289.1:3240793-3243293 GCF_032444005.1 Ranitomeya imitator | reverse complement strand
CCTTTGACAGCTCTTTGGTCTTCACCATAGTGGAGTTTGGAGTCAGACTGTTTGAGGGTGTGCACAGGTGTCTTTTTATACTGATAACAAGTTTAAACAGGCGCCATTACTACAGGTAATGAGTGGAGGAAAGAGGAGACTCTTAAAGAAGAAGTTACAGGTCTGTGAGAGCCAGAAATCTTGATTGTTTGTTTCTGACCAAACACTTATTTTCCACCATAATATGCAAATAAAATGTTAAAAAAACAGACAATGTGATTTTCTGGATTTTTTTTTCTCAGTTTGTCTCCCATAGTTGAGGTCTACCTATGATGTAAATTACAGACGCCTCTCATCTTTTTAAGTGGTGGAACTTGCACTATTGCTGACTGACTAAATACTTTATTGCCCCACTGTATATATATATATATATATATATATATATATATATATACATCTGTATGTGAGGAGCCCCCTCTAGTGGTGACTGTATATATATATATATACATCTGTATGTGAGGAGCCTCCTCTAGTGGTGACTGTATATATATATACACATCTGTATGTGAGGAGCTCCCTCTAGTGGTGACTGTATATATATATATATATACATCTGTATGTGAGGAGCTCCCTCTAGTGGTGACTGTATATATATATATATATATATATATATATATATATATATATATATATATATATACATACATCTGTATGTGAGGAGCCCCCTCTAGTGGTAACTGTATATATATATACATCTGTATGTGAGGAGCCCCCTCTAGTGGTGACTGTATATATATATATATACATCTGTATGTGAGGAGCCCCCTCTAGTGGTGACTGTATATATATATATATATATATACACACATCTGTATGTGAGGAACCCCCTCTAGTGGTGACTGTATATATATATATATATATATATATATACACATCTGTATGTGAGGAACCCCCTCTAGTGGTGACTGTATATATATATATATATACATCTGTATGTGAGGAGCCTCCTCTAGTGGTGACTGTATATATATATACACATCTGTATGTGAGGAGCTCCCTCTAGTGGTGACTGTATATATATATATATATATATACATCTGTATGTGAGGAGCTCCCTCTAGTGGTGACTGTATATATATATATATATATATATATATATATATATATATATATATATACATACATCTGTATGTGAGGAGCCCCCTCTAGTGGTAACTGTATATATATATATACACATCTGTATGTGAGGAGCCCCCTCTAGTGGTGACTGTATATATATATATATACATCTGTATGTGAGGAGCCCCCTCTAGTGGTGACTGTATATATATATATATATATATATATACACACATCTGTATGTGAGGAGCCCCCTCTAGTGGTGACTGTATATATATATATATACATCTGTATGTGAGGAGCCCCCTCTAGTGGTGACTGTATATATATATACACACATCTGTATGTGAGGAGCCCCCTCTAGTGGTGACTGTATATATATATACATCTGTATGTGAGGAGCCCCCTCTAGTGGTGACTGTATATATATATATATACATAGTAACATAGTAACATAGTTAGTAAGGCCGAAAAAAGACATTTGTCCATCCAGTTCAGCCTATATTCCATCATAATAAATCCCCAGATCTACGTCCTTCTACAGAACCTGATAATTGTATGATACAATATTGTTCTGCTCCAGGAAGACATCCAGGCCTCTCTTGAACCCCTCGACTGAGTTCGCCATCACCACCTCCTCAGGCAAGCAATTCCAGATTCTCACTGCCCTAACAGTAAAGAATCCTCTTCTATGTTGGTGGAAAAACCTTCTCTCCTCCAGACGCAAAGAATGCCCCCTTGTGCCCGTCACCTTCCTTGGTATAAACAGATCCTCAGCGAGATATTTGTATTGTCCCCTTATATACTTATACATGGTTATTAGATCGCCCCTCAGTCGTCTTTTTTCTAGACTAAATAATCCTAATTTCGCTAATCTATCTGGGTATTGTAGTTCTCCCATCCCCTTTATTAATTTTGTTGCCCTCCTTTGTACTCTCTCTAGTTCCATTATATCCTTCCTGAGCACCGGTGCCCAAAACTGGACACAGTACTCCATGTGTGGTCTAACTAGGGATTTGTACAGAGGCAGTATAATGCTCTCATCATGTGTATCCAGACCTCTTTTAATGCACCCCATGATCCTGTTTGCCTTGGCAGCTGCTGCCTGGCACTGGCTGCTCCAGGTAAGTTTATCATTAACTAGGATCCCCAAGTCCTTCTCCATGTCAGATTTACCCAGTGGTTTCCCGTTCAGTGTGTAATGGTGATATTGATTCCCTCTTCCCATGTGTATAACCTTACATTTATCATTGTTAAACCTCATCTGCCACCTTTCAGCCCAAGTTTCCAACTTATCCAGATCCATCTGTAGCAGAACACTATCTTCTCTTGTATTAACTGCTTTACATAGTTTTGTATCATCTGCAAATATCGATATTTTACTGTGTAAACCTTCTACCAG
>NC_091289.1:3228293-3230793 GCF_032444005.1 Ranitomeya imitator | reverse complement strand
AGCCCCCTCTAGTGGGGACTGTATATATATATATACACATCTGTATGTGAGGAGCCCCCTCTAGTGGTGACTGTATATATATATATACATCTGTATGTGAGGAGACCCCGCTAGTGGTGACTGTACATATATATATACACATCTGTATGTGAGGAGCCCCCTCTAGTGGTGACTGTATATATATATATACACATCTGTATGTGAGTAGCCCCCTCTAGTGGTGACTGTATATATATATATATATACACATCTGTATGTGAGGAGCCCCCTCTAGTGGTGACTGTATATATATATATACACATCTGTATGTGAGGAGCCCCCTCTAGTGGTGACTGTATATATATATATATATATATATATATATATATATATATATATATATATATATATATACATATCTGTATGTGAGGAGCCCCCTCTAGTGGTGACTGTATATATATATATACACATCTGTATGTGAGGAGCCCCCTCTAGTGGTGACTGTATATATATATATATATATACACATCTGTATGTGAGGAGCCCCCTCTAGTGGTGACTGTATATATATATATACACATCTGTATGTGAGGAGCCCCCTCTAGTGGTGACTGTATATATATATATACACATCTGTATGTGAGGAGCCCCCTCTAGTGGTGACTGTATATATATATATATATACACATCTGTATGTGAGGAGCCCCCTCTAGTGGTGACTGTATATATATATACACACATCTGTATGTGAGGAGCCCCCTCTAGTGGTGACTGTATATATATATATATATACACACATCTGTATGTGAGGAGCCCCCTCTAGTGGTGACTGTATATATATATATACACACATCTGTATGTGAGGAGCCCCCTCTAGTGGTGACTGTATATATATATATACACATCTGTATGTGAGGAGCCCCCTCTAGTGGTGACTGTATATATATATACACACATCTGTATGTGAGGAGCCCCCTCTAGTGGTGACTGTATATATATATACACACATCTGTATGTGAGGAGCCCCCTCTAGTGGTGACTGTATATATATATACACATCTGTATGTGAGGAGCCCCCTCTAGTGGTGACTGTATATATATATATACACATCTGTATGTGAGGAGCCCCCTCTAGTGGTGACTGTATATATATACACATCTGTATGTGAGGAGCTCCCTCTAGTGGTGACTGTATATATATATATACACATCTGTATGTGAGGAGCCCCCTCTAGTGGTGACTGTATATATATATATACACATCTGTATGTGAGGAGCCCCCTCTAGTGGTGACTGTATATATATATATACACATCTGTATGTGAGGAGCCCCCTCTAGTGGTGACTGTATATATATATATATATATACACATCTGTATGTGAGGAGCCCCCTCTAGTGGTGACTGTATATATATATATACACATCTGTATGTGAGGAGCCCCCTCTAGTGGTGACTGTATATATATATATACACATCTGTATGTGAGGAGCCCCCTCTAGTGGTGACTGTATATATATATATATATACACATCTGTATGTGAGGAGCCCCCTCTAGTGGTGACTGTATATATATATACACACATCTGTATGTGAGGAGCCCCCTCTAGTGGTGACTGTATATATATATATATATACACACATCTGTATGTGAGGAGCCCCCTCTAGTGGTGACTGTATATATATATATACACACATCTGTATGTGAGGAGCCCCCTCTAGTGGTGACTGTATATATATATATACACATCTGTATGTGAGGAGCCCCCTCTAGTGGTGACTGTATATATATATACACACATCTGTATGTGAGGAGCCCCCTCTAGTGGTGACTGTATATATATATACACACATCTGTATGTGAGGAGCCCCCTCTAGTGGTGACTGTATATATATATACACATCTGTATGTGAGGAGCCCCCTCTAGTGGTGACTGTATATATATATATACACATCTGTATGTGAGGAGCCCCCTCTAGTGGTGACTGTATATATATACACATCTGTATGTGAGGAGCTCCCTCTAGTGGTGACTGTATATATATATATACACATCTGTATGTGAGGAGCCCCCTCTAGTGGTGACTGTATATATATATATACACATCTGTATGTGAGGAGCCCCCTCTAGTGGTGACTGTATATATATATATACACATCTGTATGTGAGGAGCCCCCTCTAGTGGTGACTGTATATATATATGTACATCTGTATGTGAGGAGCCCCCTCTAGTGGTGACTGTATATATATATATATATATACATCTGTATGTGAGGAGCTCCCTCTAGTGGTGACTGTATATATATATACACACATCTGTATGTGAGGAGCCCCCTCTAGTGGTGACTGTATATATATATATACACATCTGTATGTGAGGAGCCCCCTCTAGTGGTGACTGTATATATATATACATCTGTATGTGAGGAGCCCCCTCTAGTGGTGACTGTATATATATATATACATCTGTATGTGAGGAGCCCCCTCTAGTGGTGACTGTATATATATACACATCTGTAT
>NC_091289.1:3189959-3213193 GCF_032444005.1 Ranitomeya imitator | reverse complement strand
CCCAGTAATGGCTGATAACAGGGGAGTAATAGATTGTAGTCTCCTCCCCAGTAATGGCTGATAACAGGGAGTAATAGATTGCAGTCTCCTCCCCAGTAATGGCTGATAACAGGGAGTAATAGATTGTAGTCTCCTCCCCCAGTAATGGCTGATAACAGGGAGTAATAGATTGTAGTCTCCTCCCCCAGTAATGGCTGATAACAGGGAGTAATAGATTGCAGTCTCCTCCCCCAGTAATGGCTGATAACAGGGAGTAATAGATTGCAGTCTCCTCCCCAGTAATGGCTGATAACAGGGAGTAATAGATTGTAGTCTCCTCCCCAGTAATGGCTGATAACAGGGAGTAATAGATTGTAGTCTCCTCCCCCAGTAATGGCTGATAACAGGGAGTAATAGATTGTAGTCACCTCCCCAGTAATGGCTGATAACAGGGAGCTATAGATTGCAGTCTCCTCCCCAGTAATGGCTGATAACAGGGAGTAATAGATTGTAGTCTCCTCCCCAGTAATGGCTGATAACAGGGAGTAATAGATTGTAGTCTCCTCCCCAGTAATGGCTGATAACAGGGAGTAATAGATTGTAGTCTCCTCCCCCAGTAATGGCTGATAACAGGGAGTAATAGATTGTAGTCTCCCCCCCAGTAATGGCTGATAACAGGGAGTAATAGATTGTAGTCTCCTCCCCAGTAATGGCTGATAACAGGGAGTAATAGATTGTAGTCTCCCCCCCAGTAATGGCTGATAACAGGGAGTAATAGATTGTAGTCTCCTCCCCAGTAATGGCTGATAACAGGGAGTAATAGATTGTAGTCTCCCCCCCAGTAATGGCTGATAACAGGGAGTAATAGATTGTAGTCTCCTCCCCCAGTAATGGCTGATAACAGGGAGTAATAGATTGTAGTCTCCTCCCCAGTAATGGCTGATAACAGGGAGTAATAGATTGCAGTCTCCTCCCCAGTAATGGCTGATAACAGGGAGTAATAGATTGTAGTCTCCTCCCCCAGTAATGGCTGATAACAGGGAGTAATAGATTGTAGTCTCCTCCCCCAGTAATGGCTGATAACAGGGAGTAATAGATTGTAGTCTCCTCCCCAGTAATGGCTGATAACAGGGAGTAATAGATTGTAGTCTCCTCCCCCAGTAATGGCTGATAACAGGGAGTAATAGATTGCAGTCTCCTCCCCCAGTAATGGCTGATAACAGGGAGTAATAGATTGTAGTCTCCCCCCAGTAATGGCTGATAACAGGGAGTAATAGATTGTAGTCTCCTCCCCCAGTAATGGCTGATAACAGGGAGTAATAGATTGTAGTCTCCTCCCCAGTAATGGCCTGATAACAGGGAGTAATAGATTGTAGTCTCCTCCCCCAGTAATGGCTGATAACAGGGAGTAATAGATTGTAGTCTCCTCCCCCAGTAATGGCTGATAACAGGGAGTAATAGATTGTAGTCTCCTCCCCAGTAATGGCTGATAACAGGGAGTAATAGATTGTAGTCTCCTCCCCCAGTAATGGCTGATAACAGGGAGTAATAGATTGCAGTCTCCTCCCCCAGTAATGGCTGATAACAGGGAGTAATAGATTGTAGTCTCCCCCCCAGTAATGGCTGATAACAGGGAGTAATAGATTGTAGTCTCCTCCCCAGTAATGGCTGATAACAGGGAGTAATAGATTGCAGTCTCCTCCCCAGTAATGGCTGATAACAGGGAGTAATAGATTGTAGTCTCCTCCCCCAGTAATGGCTGATAACAGGGAGTAATAGATTGTAGTCTCCTCCCCCAGTAATGGCTGATAACAGGGAGTAATAGATTGTAGTCTCCTCCCCAGTAATGGCTGATAACAGGGAGTAATAGATTGCAGTCTCCTCCCCCAGTAATGGCTGATAACAGGGAGTAATAGATTGCAGTCTCCTCCCCCAGTAATGGCTGATAACAGGGAGTAATAGATTGTAGTCTCCCCCCCAGTAATGGCTGATAACAGGGAGTAATAGATTGCAGTCTCCTCCCCCAGTAATGGCTGATAACAGGGAGTAATAGATTGTAGTCACCTCCCCCAGTAATGGCTGATAACAGGGAGTCAATAGATTGCAGTCTCCTCCCCAGTAATGGCTGATAACAGGGAGTAATAGATTGTAGTCTCCTCCCCCAGTAATGGCTGATAACAGGGAGTAATAGATTGTAGTCTCCTCCCCAGTAATGGCTGATAACAGGGAGTAATAGATTGTAGTCTCCTCCCCCAGTAATGGCTGATAACAGGGAGTAATAGATTGTAGTCTCCCCCCCAGTAATGGCTGATAACAGGGAGTAATAGATTGTAGTCTCCTCCCCCAGTAATGGCTGATAACAGGGAGTAATAGATTGCAGTCTCCTCCCCCAGTAATGGCTGATAACAGGGAGTAATAGATTGTAGTCTCCTCCCCAGTAATGGCTGATAACAGGGAGTAATAGATTGCAGTCTCCTCCCCAGTAATGGCTGATAACAGGGAGTAATAGATTGTAGTCTCCTCCCCAGTAATGGCTGATATCAGGGAGTAATAGATTGTAGTCTCCTCCCCCAGTAATGGCTGATAACAGGGAGTAATAGATTGTAGTCTCCTCCCCAGTAATGGCTGATAACAGGGAGTAATAGATTGCAGTCTCCTCCCCAGTAATGGCTGATAACAGGGAGTAATAGATTGCAGTCTCCTCCCCAGTAATGGCTGATAACAGGGAGTAATAGATAGCAGTCTCCTCCCCCAGTAATGGCTGATAACAGGGAGTAATAGATTGTAGTCTCCCCCCCCAGTAATGGCTGATAACAGGGAGTAATAGATAGCAGTCTCCTCCCCCAGTAATGGCTGATAACAGGGAGTAATAGATTGTAGTCTCCTCCCCCAGTAATGGCTGATAACAGGGAGTAATAGATTGCAGTCTCCTCCCCAGTAATGGCTGATAACAGGGAGCAATAGATTGTAGTCTCCTCCCCAGTAATGGCTGATAACAGGGAGTAATAGATTGTAGTCTCCTCCCCAGTAATGGCTGATAACAGGGAGTAATAGATTGTAGTCTCCTCCCAGTAATGGCTGATAACAGGGAGTAATAGATTGTAGTCTCCTCCCCAGTAATGGCTGATAACAGGGAGTAATAGATTGTAGTCTCCTCCCCAGTAATGGCTGATAACAGGGAGTAATAGATTGTAGTCTCCTCCCCCCAGTAATGGCTGATAACAGGGAGTAATAGATTGTAGTCTCCTCCCCAGTAATGGCTGATAACAGGGAGTAATAGATTGTAGTCTCCTCCCAGTAATGGCTGATAACAGGGAGTAATAGATTGTAGTCTCCTCCCCCAGTAATGGCTGATAACAGGGAGTAATAGATTGTAGTCTCCTCCCCAGTAATGGCTGATAACAGGGAGTAATAGATTGTAGTCTCCTCCCCCAGTAATGGCTGATAACAGGGAGTAATAGATTGTAGTCTCCTCCCCAGTAATGGCTGATAACAGGGAGTAATAGATTGTAGTCTCCTCCCCAGTAATGGCTGATAACAGGGAGTAATAGATTGTAGTCTCCTCCCCAGTAATGGCTGATAACAGGGAGTAATAGATTGCAGTCTCCTCCCCAGTAATGGCTGATAACAGGGAGTAATAGATTGTAGTCTCCTCCCCCAGTAATGGCTGATAACAGAGAGTAATAGATTGCAGTCTCCTCCCCAGTAATGGCTGATAACAGGGAGTAATAGATTGCAGTCTCCTCCCCAGTAATGGCTGATAACAGGGAGTAATAGATTGTAGTCTCCTCCCAGTAATGGCTGATAACAGGGAGTAATAGATTGGCAGTCTCCTCCCCAGTAATGGCTGATAACAGGGAGTAATAGATTGTAGTCTCCCCCCCCAGTAATGGCTGATAACAGGGAGTAATAGATTGTAGTCTCCTCCCAGTAATGGCTGATAACAGGGAGTAATAGATTGTAGTCTCCCCCCCCCAGTAATGGCTGATAACAGGGAGTAATAGATTGTAGTCTCCTCCCAGTAATGGCTGATAACAGGGAGTAATAGATTGTAGTCTCCTCCCCAGTAATGGCTGATAACAGGGAGTAATAGATTGCAGTCTCCTCCCCAGTAATGGCTGATAACAGGGAGTAATAGATTGTAGTCTCCTCCCCAGTAATGGCTGATAACAGGGAGTAATAGATTGCAGTCTCCTCCCCAGTAATGGCTGATAACAGGGAGTAATAGGTTGTAGTCTCCTCCCCAGTAATGGCTGATAACAGGGAGTAATAGATAGCAGTCTCCTCCCCCAGTAATGGCTGATAACAGGGAGTAATAGATTGTAGTCTCCCCCCCCCAGTAATGGCTGATAACAGGGAGTAATAGATAGCAGTCTCCTCCCCAGTAATGGCTGATAACAGGGAGTAATAGATTGTAGTCTCCTCCCCCAGTAATGGCTGATAACAGGGAGTAATAGATTGCAGTCTCCTCCCCAGTAATGGCTGATAACAGGGAGTAATAGATAGCAGTCTCCTCCCCAGTAATGGCTGATAACAGGGAGTAATAGATTGTAGTCTCCTCCCCCAGTAATGGCTGATAACAGGGAGTAATAGATAGCAGTCTCCTCCCCCAGTAATGGCTGATAACAGGGAGCAATAGATTGTAGTCTCCTCCCCAGTAATGGCTGATAACAGGGAGTAATAGATTGTAGTCTCCTCCCAGTAATGGCTGATAACAGGGAGTAATAGATTGTAGTCTCCTCCCAGTAATGGCTGATAACAGGGAGTAATAGATTGTAGTCTCCTCCCCAGTAATGGCTGATAACAGGGAGTAATAGATTGTAGTCTCCTCCCCCAGTAATGGCTGATAACAGGGAGTAATAGATTGTAGTCTCCCCCCCCCAGTAATGGCTGATAACAGGGAGTAATAGATTGTAGTCTCCTCCCCAGTAATGGCTGATAACAGGGAGTAATAGATTGTAGTCTCCTCCCAGTAATGGCTGATAACAGGGAGTAATAGATTGTAGTCTCCTCCCCCAGTAATGGCTGATAACAGGGAGTAATAGATTGCAGTCTCCTCCCCAGTAATGGCTGATAACAGGGAGTAATAGATTGTAGTCTCCTCCCCAGTAATGGCTGATAACAGGGAGTAATAGATTGTAGTCTCCCCCCCCAGTAATGGCTGATAACAGGGAGTAATAGATTGCAGTCTCCTCCCCAGTAATGGCTGATAACAGGGAGTAATAGATTGTAGTCTCCTCCCCAGTAATGGCTGATAACAGGGAGTAATAGATTGTAGTCTCCTCCCCAGTAATGGCTGATAACAGGGAGTAATAGATTGCAGTCTCCTCCCCAGTAATGGCTGATAACAGGGAGTAATAGATTGTAGTCTCCTCCCCAGTAATGGCTGATAACAGGGAGTAATAGATTGTAGTCTCCTCCCCAGTAATGGCTGATAACAGGGAGTAATAGATTGCAGTCTCCTCCCCAGTAATGGCTGATAACAGGGAGTAATAGATTGTAGTCTCCTCCCCAGTAATGGCTGATAACAGGGAGTAATAGATTGCAGTCTCCTCCCCAGTAATGGCTGATAACAGGGAGTAATAGATTGTAGTCTCCCCCCCCCAGTAATGGCTGATAACAGGGAGTAATAGATTGTAGTCTCCTCCCAGTAATGGCTGATAACAGGGAGTAATAGATTGTAGTCTCCCCCCCCCAGTAATGGCTGATAACAGGGAGTAATAGATTGTAGTCTCCTCCCAGTAATGGCTGATAACAGGGAGTAATAGATTGTAGTCTCCTCCCCAGTAATGGCTGATAACAGGGAGTAATAGATTGCAGTCTCCTCCCCAGTAATGGCTGATAACAGGGAGTAATAGATTGTAGTCTCCTCCCCAGTAATGGCTGATAACAGGGAGTAATAGATTGCAGTCTCCTCCCCAGTAATGGCTGATAACAGGGAGTAATAGGTTGTAGTCTCCTCCCCAGTAATGGCTGATAACAGGGAGTAATAGATTGCAGTCTCCTCCCCAGTAATGGCTGATAACAGGGAGTAATAGATTGTAGTCTCCCCCCCCCAGTAATGGCTGATAACAGGGAGTAATAGATTGTAGTCTCCTCCCAGTAATGGCTGATAACAGGGAGTAATAGATTGTAGTCTCCCCCCCCCAGTAATGGCTGATAACAGGGAGTAATAGATTGTAGTCTCCTCCCAGTAATGGCTGATAACAGGGAGTAATAGATTGTAGTCTCCTCCCCCAGTAATGGCTGATAACAGGGAGTAATAGATTGCAGTCTCCTCCCCAGTAATGGCTGATAACAGGGAGTAATAGATTGTAGTCTCCTCCCCAGTAATGGCTGATAACAGGGAGTAATAGATTGTAGTCTCCCCCCCCCAGTAATGGCTGATAACAGGGAGTAATAGATTGTAGTCTCCTCCCCAGTAATGGCTGATAACAGGGAGTAATAGATTGCAGTCTCCTCCCCAGTAATGGCTGATAACAGGGAGTAATAGATTGCAGTCTCCTCCCCAGTAATGGCTGATAACAGGGAGTAATAGATTGTAGTCTCCTCCCCAGTAATGGCTGATAACAGAGAGTAATAGATTGTAGTCTCCTCCCCCAGTAATGGCTGATAACAGGGAGTAATAGATTGTAGTCTCCTCCCCAGTAATGGCTGATAACAGGGAGTAATAGATTGTAGTCTCCTCCCCCAGTAATGGCTGATAACAGGGAGTAATAGATTGTAGTCTCCCCCCCCCAGTAATGGCTGATAACAGGGAGTAATAGATTGCAGTCTCCTCCCCAGTAATGGCTGATAACAGGGAGTAATAGATTGTAGTCTCCTCCCCAGTAATGACTGATAACAGGGAGTAATAGATTGTAGTCTCCTCCCCAGTAATGGCTGATAACAGGGAGTAATAGATTGTAGTCTCCCCCCCCCAGTAATGGCTGATAACAGGGAGTAATAGATTGTAGTCTCCTCCCCAGTAATGGCTGATAACAGGGAGTAATAGATTGCAGTCTCCTCCCCAGTAATGGCTGATAACAGGGAGTAATAGATTGTAGTCTCCTCCCCAGTAATGACTGATAACAGGGAGTAATAGATTGTAGTCTCCTCCCCAGTAATGGCTGATAACAGGGAGTAATAGATTGTAGTCTCCCCCCCCCAGTAATGGCTGATAACAGGGAGTAATAGATTGTAGTCTCCTCCCCAGTAATGGCTGATAACAGGGAGTAATAGATTGTAGTCTCCTCCCCCAGTAATGGCTGATAACAGGGAGTAATAGATTGTAGTCTCCTCCCCAGTAATGGCTGATAACAGGGAGTAATAGACTGTAGTCTCCTCCCCAGTAATGGCTGATAACAGGGAGTAATAGATTGTAGTCTCCTCCCCAGTAATGGCTGATAACAGGGAGTAATAGATTGTAGTCTCCTCCCCAGTAATGGCTGATAACAGGGAGTAATAGATTGTAGTCTCCCCCCCCCAGTAATGGCTGATAACAGGGAGTAATAGATTGTAGTCTCCTCCCCAGTAATGGCTGATAACAGGGAGTAATAGATTGCAGTCTCCTCCCCAGTAATGGCTGATAACAGGGAGTAATAGATTGCAGTCTCCTCCCCAGTAATGGCTGATAACAGGGAGTAATAGATTGTAGTCTCCTCCCCAGTAATGGCTGATAACAGAGAGTAATAGATTGTAGTCTCCTCCCCCAGTAATGGCTGATAACAGGGAGTAATAGATTGTAGTCTCCTCCCCCAGTAATGGCTGATAACAGGGAGTAATAGATTGTAGTCTCCTCCCCAGTAATGGCTGATAACAGAGAGTAATAGATTGTAGTCTCCTCCCCCAGTAATGGCTGATAACAGGGAGTAATAGATTGTAGTCTCCTCCCCCAGTAATGGCTGATAACAGGGAGTAATAGATTGTAGTCTCCTCCCCAGTAATGGCTGATAACAGGGAGTAATAGATTGTAGTCTCCTCCCCCAGTAATGGCTGATAACAGGGAGTAATAGATTGTAGTCTCCTCCCCCAGTAATGGCTGATAACAGGGAGTAATAGATTGTAGTCTCCTCCCCAGTAATGGCTGATAACAGAGAGTAATAGATTGTAGTCTCCTCCCCCAGTAATGGCTGATAACAGGGAGTAATAGATTGTAGTCTCCTCCCCAGTAATGGCTGATAACAGAGAGTAATAGATTGTAGTCTCCTCCCCCAGTAATGGCTGATAACAGGGAGTAATAGATTGTAGTCTCCTCCCCAGTAATGGCTGATAACAGGGAGTAATAGATTGTAGTCTCCTCCCCCAGTAATGGCTGATAACAGGGAGTAATAGATTGTAGTCTCCTCCCCAGTAATGGCTGATAACAGAGAGTAATAGATTGTAGTCTCCTCCCCCAGTAATGGCTGATAACAGGGAGTAATAGATTGTAGTCTCCTCCCCAGTAATGGCTGATAACAGAGAGTAATAGATTGTAGTCTCCTCCCCCAGTAATGGCTGATAACAGGGAGTAATAGATTGTAGTCTCCTCCCCCAGTAATGGCTGATAACAGGGAGTAATAGATTGTAGTCTCCTCCCCAGTAATGGCTGATAACAGGGAGTAATAGATTGCAGTCTCCTCCCCCAGTAATGGCTGATAACAGGGAGTAATAGATTGTAGTCTCCTCCCCAGTAATGGCTGATAACAGAGAGTAATAGATTGTAGTCTCCTCCCCCAGTAATGGCTGATAACAGGGAGTAATAGATTGTAGTCTCCTCCCCCAGTAATGGCTGATAACAGGGAGTAATAGATTGTAGTCTCCTCCCCAGTAATGGCTGATAACAGGGAGTAATAGATTGTAGTCTCCTCCCCCAGTAATGGCTGATAACAGGGAGTAATAGATTGTAGTCTCCTCCCCAGTAATGGCTGATAACAGAGAGTAATAGATTGTAGTCTCCTCCCCCAGTAATGGCTGATAACAGGGAGTAATAGATTGTAGTCTCCTCCCCAGTAATGGCTGATAACAGGGAGTAATAGATTGTAGTCTCCCCCCCCCAGTAATGGCTGATAACAGGGAGTAATAGATTGCAGTCTCCTCCCCAGTAATGGCTGATAACAGGGAGTAATAGATTGTAGTCTCCTCCCCAGTAATGGCTGATAACAGGGAGTAATAGATTGTAGTCTTCTCCCCAGTAATGGCTGATAACAGAGAGTAATAGACTGTAGTCTCCTCCCCAGTAATGGCTGATAACAGGGAGTAATAGATTGTAGTCTCCTCCCCCAGTAATGGCTGATAACAGGGAGTAATAGATTGTAGTCTCCTCCCCAGTAATGGCTGATAACAGGGAGTAATAGACTGTAGTCTCCTCCCCAGTAATGGCTGATAACAGGGAGTAATAGATTGTAGTCTCCTCCCCAGTAATGGCTGATAACAGGGAGTAATAGACTGTAGTCTCCTCCCCAGTAATGGCTGATAACAGGGAGTAATAGATTGTAGTCTCCTCCCCAGTAATGGCTGATAACAGGGAGTAATAGATTGTAGTCTCCTCCCCAGTAATGGCTGATAACAGGGAGTAATAGATTGTAGTCTCCTCCCCAGTAATGGCTGATAACAGGGAGTAATAGATTGTAGTCTCCTCCCCCAGTAATGGCTGATAACAGAGAGTAATAGATTGTAGTCTCCTCCCCCAGTAATGGCTGATAACAGGGAGCAATAGATTGTAGTCTCCCCCCAGTAATGGCTGATAACAGGGAGTAATAGATTGTAGTCTCCTCCCCAGTAATGGCTGATAACAGGGAGTAATAGATTGTAGTCTCCTCCCCCAGTAATGGCTGATAACAGAGAGTAATAGATTGTAGTCTCCCCCCAGTAATGGCTGATAACAGGGAGTAATAGATTGTAGTCTCCTCCCCAGTAATGGCTGATAACAGAGAGTAATAGATTGTAGTCTCCTCCCCCAGTAATGGCTGATAACAGAGAGTAATAGATTGTAGTCTCCTCCCCCAGTAATGGCTGATAACAGAGAGTAATAGATTGTAGTCTCCTCCCCCAGTAATGGCTGATAACAGGGAGTAATAGATTGTAGTCTCCTCCCAGTAATGGCTGATAACAGGGAGTAATAGATTGCAGTCTCCTCCCCCAGTAATGGCTGATAACAGGGAGTAATAGATTGCAGTCTCCTCCCCCAGTAATGGCTGATAACAGGGAGTAATAGATTGTAGTCTCCTCCCCAGTAATGGCTGATAACAGGGAGTAATAGATTGTAGTCTCCTCCCCCAGTAATGGCTGATAACAGGGAGTAATAGATTGTAGTCTCCTCCGCAGTAATGGCTGATAACAGGGAGTAATAGATTGTAGTCTCCTCCCCAGTAATGGCTGATAACAGGGAGTAATAGATTGTAGTCTCCTCCCCAGTAATGGCTGATAACAGGGAGTAATAGATTGTAGTCTCCTCCCCCAGTAATGGCTGATAACAGAGAGTAATAGATTGTAGTCTCCCCCCAGTAATGGCTGATAACAGGGAGTAATAGATTGTAGTCTCCTCCCCAGTAATGGCTGATAACAGAGAGTAATAGATTGTAGTCTCCTCCCCCAGTAATGGCTGATAACAGAGAGTAATAGATTGTAGTCTCCTCCCCCAGTAATGGCTGATAACAGAGAGTAATAGATTGTAGTCTCCTCCCCCAGTAATGGCTGATAACAGGGAGTAATAGATTGTAGTCTCCTCCCCCAGTAATGGCTGATAACAGAGAGTAATAGATTGTAGTCTCCTGGAGTTCTCGCACCGCAGGTTCCGTCCCCAGGATCTGATCCCATGTAGAGACCATGCACCCTCTGCAGCCTCCGCGGTGACACAGGAACTCTGCTTGCTGCCGGTGAATGTTTCCTCGTGTTGCAGTTGTGCCCATTGGAGACAGTTCTGTGCAGTTTCCCTGCATTGAGACAATGTAACAAAACTAACAGGAGTGGGCACGCAGACACTAACGAGCTTTCAGCGCTGCTGTTTTTTTACGGGGGCGATGGCCGTCCTCATCTAGAGGCCCCTGCATAGGGCCACCCCTCGTGCGGTCACACATCTAGCCTACATATGTGGCCCGTCTCCGGGGTCTGCATGTGGGGGGCAGTTCTATTTCTCCGCTCACTTTCTGCGATGCCTCCTGTCCTCACCTGTCTGCCCAGGTGACGCCCTTCACCCACCTGTCATGCAAACCTGTTTCCATCATTAAACCCCAGTATCTGCATAGAGCGAGCAGAGCGCCCCCGGACCCCGTGCTGCACCGCCCTGCGCTCTCCTCATGGTTAACCGCCACTTCTTTCCTGCACAGGTTCATCATTTACAGAAGATTATTCAAATCCGGTCACTCATGGAAAGCAGCCGCTTTGTGTAAGTTTGAATATGTGTGATCATCATGGCAGGCGGAGGCCGCCCTGTGTGTGCTGTGTATATACCGTGTGTCCTGTGTATATACTGTATGTGTACTGTGTGTCCTGTGTGTATATACAGTGTGTCCTGTGTATATACAGTGTCCTGTGTATATACAGTGTGTGCTGTGTATATACAGTGTGTATTGTGTGTCCTGTGTATATACAGTGTCCTGTGTATATACTGTATGTGTCCTGTGTATATACTGTATGTGTCCTGTGTATATACAGTGTGTCCTGTGTATATACAGTGTGTCCTGTGTATATACAGTGTGTCCTGTGTATATACTGTATGTGTCCTGTGTATATACTGTGTGTCCTGTGTATATACTGTGTGTCCTGTGTATATACAGTGTCCTGTGTATATACAGTGTGTCCTGTGTATATACAGTGTGTATTGTGTGTCCTGTGTATATACAGTGTCCTGTGTATATACTGTATGTGTCCTGTGTATATACAGTGTGTCCTGTGTATATACAGTGTGTCCTGTGTATATACTGTATGTGTCCTGTGTATATACTGTGTGTCCTGTGTATATACTGTGTGTCCTGTGTATATACTGTGTGTCCTGTGTATATACAGTGTGTCCTGTGTATATACAGTGTGTATTGTGTGTCCTGTGTATATACAGTGTCCTGTGTATATACTGTATGTGTCCTGTGTATATACAGTGTGTCCTGTGTATATACAGTGTGTCCTGTGTATATACAGTGTGTATTGTGTGTCCTGTGTATATACAGTGTCCTGTGTATATACTGTATGTGTCCTGTGTATATACTGTGTGTCCTGTGTATATACAGTGTGTCCTGTGTATATACTGTATGTGTCCTGTGTATATACTGTGTGTCCTGTGTATATACAGTGTGTCCTGTGTATATACAGTGTGTCCTGTGTATATACAGTATGTGTCCTGTGTATATACTGTGTGTCCTGTGTATATACAGTGTGTCCTGTGTATATACAGTGTGTCCTGTGTATATACTGTATGTGTCCTGTGTATATACAGTGTGTCCTGTGTATATACAGTGTGTCCTGTGTATATACTGTATGTGTCCTGTGTATATACAGTGTGTCCTGTGTATATACTGTATGTGTCCTGTGTATATACAGTGTGTCCTGTGTATATACTGTATGTGTCCTGTGTATATACAGTGTGTCCTGTGTATATACTGTATGTGTACTCTGTGCTGTATATATACAGTGTGTCCTGTATTTATACTGTATGTGTACTGTATATACAGTGTGTCCTGTGTATATACTGTGTGTGTACTGTGTGTCCTGTGTATATACTGTGTGTGTCCTGTGTGTATGCTCTGTATACTGTGTATATTCTTTGTGTGTACTGTGTATATACTGTATATATTTGGGTACACTGTGTGTATACTGTGTATATTCTTTGTGTGTACTGTGTGTGTATGAACTATGTGTATACTGTGTGTACTGTATGTATACAGTTAGGTCCATATATATTTGGACAGAGACAACATTTTTCTAATTTTGGTTATAGACATTACCACAATGAATTTTAACCAAAACAATTCAGATGCAGTTGAAGTTCAGACTTTCAGCTTTCATTTGAGGGTATCCACATTAAAATTGGATGAAGGGTTTAGGAGTTTCAGCTCCTTAACATGTGCCACCCTGTTTTTAAAGGACCAAAAGTAATTGGACAGATTCAATAATTGTAAATAAAATGTTCATTTCTAGTACTTGGTTGAAAACCCTTTGTTGGCAATGACTGCCTGAAGTCTTGGACTCGTGGACATCACCAGACGCTGTGTTTCCTCCTTTTTGATGCTCGGCCTTCACTGCGGTGGTTTTCAGTTGCTGTTTGTTTGTGGCCTTTCTGTCTGAAGTTTAGTCTTTAACAAGTGAAATGCTGCTCAGTTGGGTTGAGATCAGGTGACTGACTTGGCCATTCCAGAATATTCCACTTCTTTGCTTTAATAAGCTCCTGGGTTGCTTTGGCTTTATGTTTTGGGTCATTGTCCATCTGTAGTATGAAACGACGACCAATCAGTTTGCTGCATTTGGCTGGATCTGAGCACACAGTATGGCGGCTCTGAAGACCTCAGAATTCATTCTTCTGTCCTGTGTCCCATCATCAATAAACACTAGTGACCCAGTGCCACTGGCAGCCATGCATGCCCAAGCCATCACACTGCCTCCGCCGGGTTTATGCATGCCCGCGCCATCACACTGCCTCCGCCGGGTAAATGCATGCCCAAGCCATCACACTGCCTCCGCCGGGTTAATGCATGCCCAAGCCATCACACTGCCTCCGCCGGGTTAATGCATGCCCGCGCCATCACACTGCCTCCGCCGGGTTTATGCATGCCCGCGCCATCACACTGCCTCCGCCGGGTTAATGCATGCCCGCGCCATCACACTGCCTCCGCCGTGTTTATGCATGCCCGCGCCATCACACTGCCTCCGCCGGGTTTATGCATGCCCGCGCCATCACACTGCCTCCGCCGGGTTTATGCATGCCCGCGCCATCACACTGCCTCCGCCGGGTTTATGCATGCCCGCGCCATCACACTGCCTCCGCCGGGTTTATGCATGCCCGCGCCATCACACTGCCTCCGCCGGGTTAATGCATGCCCGCGCCATCACACTGCCTCCGCCGTGTTTTACAGAGGATGTGGTATGCTTTGGATCATGAGCTGTACCGCGCCTTCACCATACTTTTCTCTTTCCATCATTCTGGTAGAGGTTGATCTTGGTTTCATCTGTCCATAGAATGTTCTTCCAGGACTGTGCGGCTTTTTTAGATGTTTTTAGCCTTTTTCTTCTTGATGCTTATGAGTGGCTGCACCGTGCAGTGAACCCTCTGTAGTTACTTTCATGCAGTCTTCTCTTTATGGTAGATTTGGATATTGATACGCCGACCTCCTGGAGAGTGTTGGTCACTTGGTCGGCTGTTGTGAAGGGGTTTCTCTTCACCATGGAGATTATTCTGCGATCATCCACCACTGTTGTCTTCCGTGGGCGTCCAGGTCTTTTTGCATTGATGAGTTCACCAGTGCTTTCTTTCTTTCTCAGGATGGACCAAACTGTAGATTTTGCCACTTCTAATATTGTAGTAATTTCTTGGATGGGTTTTTTCTGTTTTTGCAGCTTAAAGATGGCTTGTTTCACCTGCATGGAGAGCTCCTTTACCGCATGTTTACTTCACAGCAAAACCTTCCAAATGCAGCACCACACCTCAAATCAACTCCAGGCCTTTTATCTGCTTAATTGAGAATGACATAATGAAGGGATTGCCCACACCTGTCCATGAAATAGCCTTGGAGTCAATTGTCCGATTACTTTTGGTCCCTTTAAAAACAGGGTGGCCCATGATAAGGAGCTGAAACTCCTAAACCCTTCATCCAATTTTAATGTGGATCCCCTCAAATGAAAGCTGAAAGTCTGAACTTCAACTGCATCTGAATTGTTTTGTTTAAAATTCATTGTGGTAATGTCTATAACCAAAATTAGAAAAATGTTGTCTCTGTCCAAATATATATGGACCTAACTGTATATTTGCATCTGTGTTCTCTAAGAAAGCAAATGTAACATCAACTGATCTTCACGGTGCCATTGAAGAAATAAAATAATCCACACTATCCATAAACAGAGATGGTGAGGGAACACTGAGCTAATTTAATTTCACCTACTGCTGCAGATGAATTACATTCTAGGGGACTGAAAAGAGTTGTTAGCAGAGGAAATTGCAGAATCACTAGCCAGAATCTCTGAAATATCCTGGACAACAGAAGTCCCAGAAGATTGGAGAAGGACAAATGTTGTCCCTATCTGTAAAAAAAAGGAAAGAAGTAAGTCGGAGCCAGGAAATTACAGGCCAGTGAGCCTTCTGTACCAGTAAATTACACGCCAGTGAGCCTCACTTCTATACCAGGAAATTACAGGCCAGTGAGCCTGACTTCTATACCAGGAAAGATCATTAAACAAATTATATAACAGCATGTATGTTAGTACTTGGATGAGAATACAGATCTCATCATACCTAACAGACTGGACATTCAGCGTCTCCCACTCACACACCACCTCCTCACCTCGCCCCCTATCTGTCGGAGTCCCACGAGGTTCAGTTCTAGGACCCCTGCTCTTCTCCATTTACACCTTTGGCCTGGGACAACTCATAGAATCTCATGGCTTTCAGTATCACCTCTATGCTGACGACACACAGATCTACATCTCTGGACCAGATATCACCTCCCTACTAACCAGAATCCCTCAATGTCTGTCCACTATTTCATCCTTCTTCTCCGCTAGATTTCTGAAACTTAACATGGACAAAACAGAATTCATCATCTTTCCCCCATCTCACGTGATCCCCCAGCGAACCTATCCATTACAGTAAATGGCTGCCCACTCTCCCCAGTCCCACAAGCTCACTGTCTCGGAGTAATCCTTGACACTAATCTCTCCTTGAAACCACATATCCAAGCCCTTTCCACTTCCTGCCGACTTCAACTCAAAAATATTTCATAAATCCGTTCATTCCTCAACCAAGAATCTGCAAAAAACCCTAGTCCATGCCCTCATCATCTCTCGCCTTGACTACTGTAACCTCCTGCTCTGTGGCCTCCCCTCTAACACTCTCGCACCTCTCCAATCTATTCTAAACTCTGCTGCCCGACTAATCCACCTGTCCCCCCGCTATTCCCCGGCCTCTCCCCTCTGTCAATCCCTTCACTGGCTCCCCATCACCCAGAGACTCCAGTACAAAACCCTAACCATGACATACAAAGCCATCCACAACCTGTCTCCTCCATACATCTGTGACCTCGTCTCCCGGTACTTTCCTGCACGAAACCTCCGATCCTCACAAGATCTCCTTCTCTACTCCCCTATTATCTCCTCTTCCCACAATCGTGTACAAGATTTCTCTTGCGCATCACCCCTACTCTGGAACCCTCTACCACAACACATCAGACTCTCACCTACCATCGAAACCTTCAAAAAGAACCTGAAGACCCACCTCTTCCGACAAGCCTACAACCTGCAGTAACCACCGATCGACCAAACCGCTGCACGACCAGCTGTACCCTCACTGTATCCTCACCCATCCCTTGTAGACTGTGAGCCCTCGCGGGCAGGGTCCTCTCTCCTCCTGTATCCTCACCCATCCCTTGTAGATTGTGAGCCCTCGCGGGCAGGGTCCTCTCTCCTCCTGTATCCTCACCCATCCCTTGTAGATTGTGAGCCCTCGCGGGCAGGGTCCTCTCTCCTCCTGTATCCTCACCCATCCCTTGTAGATTGTAAGCCCTCGCGGGCAGGGTCCTCTCTCCTCCTGTATCCTCACCCATCCCTTGTAGATTGTGAGCCCTCGCGGGCAGGGTCCTCTCTCCTCCTGTATCCTCACCCATCCCTTGTAGATTGTGAGCCCTCGCGGGCAGGGTCCTCTCTCCTCCTGTATCCTCACCCATCCCTTGTAGATTGCGAGTCCTCGCTGGCAGGGTCCTCTCTCCTCCTGTATCCTCACCCATCCCTTGTAGATTGTGAGCCCTCGCGGGCAGGGTCCTCTCTCCTCCTGTACCAGTTATGACTTGTATTGTTTAAGATTATTGTACTTGTTTTTATTATGTACACCCCTCCTTACATGTAAAGCGCCATGGAATAAATGGCGCTATAACAATAAATAATAATAATACAGTAATTAACCAGAGCCAGCATGAGTTTGCAGGAGGGATATCTAACACTACAGAAGACAGAAAGGATTCAGAAGGATCTAGATAAACTTGAACAATAGACAGCGACTAATAGAATAGTATTTAAGAGGGAGAAATGAAAGGTTCTGCATCTGGGCAAGAAAAACAAAAATTACATCTACAGAATGGGAGGAATAGAACTAAGCAACAGCACATGTGAAAAAGACTTGTGTAAACTAATAGATCACAGACCTCACATGAGTCACCTGGGTGATGCAGCAGCAAAAAAGGCAAATACAATTCTAGAATGTATTAAGAGAACCATAGAGTCTAGATCACGTGAAGTAATTCTCCCCCTCCTCCTTGGTCAGACCTCATCTGGAATCCTGGCCGGACTGTCCTGGTGGGGTACCAGTGAAATGTCCTGTGGGCCTGGGAGAGAAAGGAAAAAAAACTTTTTAGGAGCAGGGGCCCTTTAAAATAGGCAGGGGCGCGCACGCATGGTTCATTATTTGACTTACCGCGATGACCAGGGTCGGTGTCTCCACACGGGGCCCTGGACAAACGGGGCCCCACTCGCCATTGGAGACAATGGGATGCTATGGAGCCTGTGAGTCAAGGGAGCCCAGTGCCAGTCCTCAAATACTAGTGTCTCCTCTTTCCCCACAGCAGCAGTGTCTTCAGCATCTTCTGACTCTGATGTCTTCGGGCAGGGGGCACGATGATGTCACTACAGCATTCCCTCTGCTGAGCAGTCAGAAGTTGCTGAGGAAACCGGTCCTGTGGGTAGCGGGAGAGGTGAATATTTGATTTTGTTATGTATGGAGCATTATATGGGTCCATTATATACTGTATGGAGCAATATATGGGGCCCATTGTACTGTATGAGCATTATATGGAGCCCATTATATACTATATGGGGCCATTATACTGTATGGAGCATTCTATGGCCCATTATACTGTATGGAGCCATAAATGGGGCCATTATATACTGTATGGAGCAATATATGGGTCCCATTATACTGTATGGAGCTAAATTGGGGAGCCATAATATACTATATGTGGCCCATTATACTGTATGGAACAATATATGGGGCTTATACTGTGTGGAGCATTATATGTGGCTCATACTGTATGGTGCATTTTATGAGGCCCATTATACTGTATGGAGCATTATATACCGTATGAAGGATTATATGGGACAATTATATACCATATGGAGCAATATATGGGGCTCATTATACTGTATTGGGCCATTATACTGTATGGAGTATTATATGGGGCCCATTATACTGTATGGAGCATTATATGTGGCTCATACTGTAGGGTGCATTTTATGATGCCTATTATACTGTATGGAGAATTATATGGGGCAATAAGATACCATATGGAGCAATATTTGGGGCTCATTATACTGTATGGGCCCATTATACTGTATGGAGCATTATATGTTGCTCATTATACTGTATGGTGCATTTTGTGAGGCTTATTATACTGTATGGAGAATGATATACCTTATGAAGAATTATATGGGGCAATAATATACCATATGGAGCAATATATGGGGCTCATTATACTGTATGGGGCCATTATACTGTATGGAGCATTATATGGAGCCCATTATATTGTATGGAGTAATATATGGGGCGGCACATCATAGAACTTTGCAAGCACTGGAGCAGATGGAAGACCGGGCAGTGGAGTGAAGTGAGCCATCTTGGAGAAGCCATCCACAACCACCCAGATCACGGTACAGTCAACTGATACTGGAAGATCAGTGATGAAATCCATTGCAATGTGCTGCCAGGGAGTAGATGGTACTGACAAAGAAAGTAATTGACCGATCAGAAGCTGTTTCATAGTTTTGTTTTGGGCACAAGAGGGACAGGCAGAGATGAAATCAGCAATCCCCTTGTTCAGGGTCGTCCACCAGTAGTGTCGGGAAATGAGGAGAACCATTTTCTTCTGTCTGGCATGGCCAGCCAACTTAGATGAGTGACCCCAAAGAATGACTCGCTTCCTGTCTGGTTCAGTAACGAGACAAATCCAACAGGGCGACTGTAATTATTTTGGAGGGCTCAATATGTTGAGGCTCTTCCTCCTGGTCGGAAGACGCAAATGCTCTGTAGACTGTGTCAGCCTTGACATTCCTATCAGCTGGTGGGAATTGGAACGTAAAGTTGAAGCGGGGCAAAGAGCAGAGCCCACCTGGCTTTTCATGGATGAAGCCGTTGTGCTGACTGCAGATTGGCTAGATTCTTGTGGTCAGTGGAGGTAACCATCAGATGCATAGCCCCTTCCTGCAAGAATCACAACTTCTCCTGCGTCAATTTTATCGCGAGCAGTTCTCAATCGCTTATCAAGTAATTGTGTTCAGGAGCAAAGAAGATCTTGGAGAAGCTGCAGGTCACCATACTTCTAGTCAGGGACTTCTGGGTAAGAATGGCTCCGGCCCCTGAGAAAGAAGCATCCACCTCCAGAAAGAACTGATTATTTTACAGACAACGCAGCACAGGAGTTGAGAAGGCCGGTTTTAGAGATACAAGGGCGCTTTGTACTTCTGGAGCCCATATCTTAGGATTGGCACCCTTGTGGGTAAGAGCACTTTGGTTCGATCCAAGGTGAACTGATGAGTCAAGAGTTCGAAGTGCAGCATGAACTTTTTGTTGAACCCCCGACATAGGTTAGGGTCACCATCATATTGTGGAGGAGCTGACAGATGGGGTCCAGGAACATAGCTCGCAGGCTGAAGGGTCGTTGTTGCCACAGCTTGGGGAGGTGCAGACGTAGCCGGGTTGTCAGCGTATCTAGGCGGGTGGTCACAGTTCGAAGAGAATAAAGGATTTTATCCTGCTGGTCTTTCTGGTGGCCGAGGCAGGAGACATCCTGGTATAGGTCTGAGATAAGAGGAAACCTGGGAGCCAATGGATTTCATGGCCTGAGCAAACTGTAATGGAAGTGGTGGAACCACTGTGCCATGGTCCGAGGAGAGCTTGCAAGAGTGTGATTAGGTGAGCACATGACTTTTCACTAGAGCCCCTGATGGAGGGGTTAGACTTGGCTCCCGATGGGCACCAGATGCTCCACCAGGACAGACTTCTGACACACAGCAGCTGACCCCCAAGGGACAGGTAGCTGGAGCAGCCCTGAAGGAGAGTACAGCTATTACTGGGAGGCGCGACTGGTATACAGATAGACACAGGCAGCTGCAGGCTGGTACTGGCGGGTATGGCTGATATACAGACAAAAGGCAAGTACGGACAGACATTTACGGTACAGGTAACTGACTGGAGGGTACTGGAGACCTGGCAACTAGCAAGCATGCTAAAGACTTACTAGCCATGTTGCTCTGGCACTTCCATGCAGGGGAAGGTGCCTTAAATGCAGGTGCCTTAAATAGTAAGTGGCGCCAAGTTGTTGGCTTGGGACACGTCAGGGTGGCACACGTGGTCCCTTTAAGAAGGAAGGAGCGCTTGCCCTAAGTACAGTTCCTGGGGATCTGTGCGCAGAGCGCGTACCCCAGATACCCGACAACAAGGAAGGAGAAGGAAGTGCGAGACGGGGGCCACAGCAGTGAGTGAGCCAGCGTCCCTACCAGAGAAGAGGGGCAGCGTGCAGGGACACTGGTGCTACACTGCATGTATACTGTGTGTACTGTGTATATACTGTGTGTGTACTATGCATGTACTGTGTATACTCTGTGCATACTGTATATATTGTGTATGTACTATGTATATAGTGTGTTTATACTGTGTGTATACTGTGTATATACTGTATGTACTGTGTATACAGTGTGTATACTATGTGTATCGAGTGTGTGTACTGTGTATACTATGTGTATACTATGTGTATACAGTGTATGTACTGTGTATTTACTATGTGCATACTATGTGTGTATACTGTGTATATATACTGTGTATATACTGTGTGTACTATGCATTTACATTGCATGTACTATATATATACTGTGTGTGTACTATACATGTACTGTGTATGTACTATGTGTATACCGTGTATGTACTGTGTATTTACTATGTGTATATACTGTATATGTACTGTATGCATTGTGTATACTATAACTTCAACCAAAAAAGAACTAAATGCTCCTGGGGTATAATATAATCCTAAAATATCAAATTTTATTAGGCATTTATAAAAACAAAATAGTTAAAATACAGAGGCTGTCGAGCTTCACTAGGGGGAACAGACAGACTGGATAAAGTGCAAAGTGCATGACAATGTAAACAATTACTTGTGCAAAATAAAACAAAATATCACAATAATTCCGTCATACAAATTGCCTGGGAAGCAGGGCAGCAAGTGCACGAAATCGCCACGAATCCTGGCTTTACACCAATGAGGCTACATGCAGCTGAAGAAAAAGCGCAGCCTCTGGTAGAGAGCAGCACTCGATCGGCTTCAGCAATGTGGAGCGGTATTACATGAGTATGGAAAATGAAAGAAAAGTATGTGATACTTACAGAGCGTGGTTTCGTGAGTTAGTGTGAGCCCTGTGACCCCAACGCATGTTTCATTGCTACTTCATCAGGGGACACGAAGCAGCATTATACTGTATGGAGCACTATGTGGGGCTATTATACTGTATGGAGCACTATGTGGGGCTATTATACTGTATGGAGCACTATGTGGGGCCATTATACTGTATAGAACACTATGTGGGGCCATTATACTGTATGGAGCACTATGTGGGGCCATTATACTGTATGGAGCACTATGTGGGGCCATTATACTGTATGGAGCACTATGTGGGGCCATTATACTGTATAGAACACTATGTGGGGCCATTATACTGTATGGAGCACTATGTGGGGCCATTATACTGTATAGAACACTATGTGGGGCCATTATACTGTATAGAACACTATGTGGGGCCATTATACTGTATGGAGCACTATGTGGGGCCATTATACTGTATGGAGCACTGTGGGGTCATTATTCTGTATAGAACACTATGTGGGGCCATTATACTGTATGGAGCATTATGTGGGGCCATTATACTGTATGGAGCACTGTGGGGTCATTATTCTGTATAGAACACTATGTGGGGCCATTATACTGTATGGAGCACTATGTAGGGCCATTATACTATATGGAGCACTTTGTGAGGCCATTATAATGTATAGAGCACTAGGTGGGGCCATTATACTGAATAGAGCACTATGTGGGGCCATTATACTGTATGGAGCACTATGTAGGGCCATTATAATGTATAGAGCACTGGGGAGTCATTATTCTGTATAGAACACTATGTGGGGCCATTATACTGTATGGTGCACTATGTGGAGCCATTATACTGTATAGAACACTATGTGGGGCCATTAAACTATTTCAAGTACTATGTAGGGTCATTATACTGTATGGAGCACTATGTGGAGCCATTATACTGTATAGAACACTATGTGGGGCCATTAAACTATTTCAAGCACTATGTAGGGTCATTATACTGTATGGAGGACTAAGTGGGGCCATTATACTGTAAAGAGCACTAGGTGGGGTCATTATACTGTATGGAGCACTATGTAGGGCCATTATACTACATAGAACACTATGTGAGGCCATTAAACTATTTTGAGCACTATGTAGGGTCATTATACTGTGTGGAGAACTATGTGGGGCCATTATACTGTAAAGAGCACTAGGTGGGGTCATTATACTGTATGGAGGACTAAGTGGGGCCATTATACTGTAAAGAGCACTAGGTGGGGTCATTATACTGTATGGAGCACTATGTAGGGCCATTATACTACATGGAACACTATGTGAGGCCATTAAACTATTTTGAGCACTATGTAGGGTCATTATACTGTATGGAGAACTGTGTGGGGCCATTATAGTGTATGGAGGATTGTGTGGGGCCATTATATTATTTGGAGCACTATGTGAGGTCATTATATTGTGGGGAGCACTATGTGGGGCCATTCTACTGTATGGGGCAATATATGGGGCCATTATGCTGTATGGGGCACTATGTGGGGACATTATAGTATATAGGGCACTATGTGGGTCCATTATGCTGTATGGGGCACTAGGTGAAAACATTAATAACCTGTGTGGGTGTTACAGTTTTACAATCATGCTGTGATGGGGTCACCATTCTTGACTGAGGGAGGAGGCACAGTAGGGTCATCATACCATGAGTGTGAAGGAATTATTTGTGGGGCATCATGCTGTGTTTGGGGGCACTTCTGTTGG
>NC_091289.1:3167459-3169959 GCF_032444005.1 Ranitomeya imitator | reverse complement strand
TATGTGAGGAGCCTCCTCTAGTGGTGACTGTATATATATATACACATCTGTATGTGAGGAGCCCCCTCTAGTGGTGACTGTATATATATATATATATACACATCTGTATGTGAGGAGCCCCCTGTAGTGGTGACTATTAAGGACTTGCATCTTTTTGCAAGGAAGCTGTTATTCAAAAAACATTTTCATAATGAGGGTGCACTGCGATTATTCCCCACAGAGGTGGAGCAGGAGACACTGACTATACTTGACGAATTGGCCCAGGAGCACAATGAACCGGTAGGAGGTAAGATTCCACCTTCAATTAGGCCTAAATCTCGCAAATTTCCCCCCTTGTCGACCTGTCCCACAATTGATGTATTTGTGAGGACTGTGAGCAAGGATCTTGATCAGATCCCACAGTTCCCCTTCGGAGAAAATTTAAATAAGAATGAAAAGAGAGCTCTGGAAAATTTACAAAATTTACAAGGGGTGGTATTCAAACCGGCCGACAAGGGGGGAAATGTTGTAATATGGCCGAAACAACTATATGAGGGTGAGGCTTTTCGCCAGTTAAGGGATAAAATATGTTATAAAAAAATGACATTCAATCCGTTGATTAAGTTTCAGGGTGAACTTGAAAAAATTCTAAAAATGGCCGTCGAATCTGATACAATTACTAAGGAATTATTTGCAGCACTACACGTATCTGAACCTGTGATACCAACCTTATATTTGCTGCCAAAGGTCCATAAAAATCAAACCAATCCGCCTGGAAGACCAATAATTTCCAGTTGTGGAAATTATTTAGAAAAAATTAATAAGTTCATTGATTCCAGATTACAGCCGATGGTTGCCGAGCTCCCCTCATATATTAAGGATACCAATGACTTTTTGAGGAAAATTGATGGTCTGCACGTGGATGTGGATACATTTCTGGTATCATGTGATGTGGAGAGCCTTTATACGAATATCCGTCATAATGATGGTGTTAATGCGGTCAAATATTTTTTGGGGTCCTCATATTTGCCTGAACCTATGAGAGAGTTTGTTGTTCAGCTGCTGGAATTTTCCTTGTCCAAAAACTTCTGTTTAAGGGGTCCCTCTACCTACAGCTCCAGGGCACCGCAATGGGTGCTTCTTTTGCGCCAGCTTACGCAAATTTATTCCTGGGGCTGTGGGAGAGGGACCTCTTTATGTCTGGACTCATGCCATCGGTGGACCGCATCCCATTATGGGTGCGGTTCATCGATGACATATTCTTTATTTGGCAGGGTCCAGTGGATGCTTTACAAGATTTTATGGGACAGCTGAACTGCAACTCTCGTAATTTGCATCTGACATATAAATTTGATGCAAATGAAATGGAATTTTTGGACGTTCGGGTATATAGAAATAAGGATAACTGCCTCTCTACCAACATATTTCGGAAAACAACAGCGGTTAACGCTCTGTTGCATGCAACATCCTCCCATCCTCCTGCAATGGTGAATGCAATCCCAATCGGACAATTCCTGCGGCTGCGGAGAATATGTTCCGATGATATAGATTTTGAAGAACAGTCAGCAGCATTAAAAGAAAGATTTATTGAGCGGGGTTATAGCCGCCGATCGATTAAAAGAGGCTATAATAGAGCTAAAAACACCACCCGGCACCAGGCACTTTATGGTAGGCAACCTCAAAAAACCAATCAGAAAGTGAGATTTATAACACAGTATAATGGTCAGACAGAGTTGATGAGATCGCAATTATTAACATCTTGGAATATATTAAAGGCTGATCCCATTTTATCGCAATATGTGGGTGAGGGACCCAACATCACATATCGCAGATCTAAGAACTTAGGTGACTATCTGGTTAAGAGTCACTACAGATTTGACCCTACAATCACTACCTTTTTGGACAGTAGTAAACGTCCATCAGGGTGTAGGGCATGCGGAAAATGTGTAGCCTGTCCAAATGTAAGGAAAACAGAAACATTCATGAACTCTAGTGGGACCCGCACGTTCAAGATTAGGCATGCCATAACATGCGCATCCAAGGCTGTAATTTATTATGCCGTATGCCCGTGTTCATTAATTTATGTTGGCATGACGACAAGACAATTTAAAGTAAGGATCAGAGAACATGTACGTGGGATACAGGCGGCGAGAGAGGTTGAGGATGTGTCAGAGTTAAAAACCTTACCAAAACACTTTAGACTTTACCATAATTGCGATCCAACTGGCCTAAAGTTCATAGGGATCGACACCATTGTACTGAATGAACGCGGTGGCGAGATTGGCATACCACTCGCAAAAATGGAGACAAAGTGGATTTGGACCCTAGATACTGTGTCACCCAAGGGTTTGAATGAAAATCTAAGTTTTGTTCCCTTTTTATAGTTATCCACCAGTATATGTATACTAACATTTTAATTTTTACTCTTTTATGTGCTATTGTACATTTTATGCTTTTTAATTTTATTCTTAACAATTATTATTTTATTATTTTAGATCTCTACTTACCTTATCATGCTTTT
>NC_091289.1:3162459-3164959 GCF_032444005.1 Ranitomeya imitator | reverse complement strand
GTGGTGACTGTGTATATATATATATACACATCTGTATGTGAGGAGCCCCCTCTAGTGGTGACTGTATATATATATATATATATATATATATATATATATATATATACACATCTGTATGTGAGGAGCCTCCTCTAGTGGTGACTGTATATATATATATATACACATCTGTATGTGAGGAGCCCCCTCTAGTGGTGACTGTATATATATATATATATATATATATATATATATATATATACACATCTGTATGTGAGGAGCCTCCTCTAGTGGTGACTGTATATATATATATATATATATATATATATATATATACACATCTGTATGTGAGGAGCCCCCTCTAGTGGTGACTGTATATATATATATATATATATATATATATATACACATCTGTATGTGAGGAGCCTCCTCTAGTGGTGACTGTATATATATATATATATATATATATATATATATATATATATATATATATATATATACACATCTGTATGTGAGGAGCCCCCTCTAGTGGTGACTGTATATATATATATATATATATATATATATATATATATACACATCTGTATGTGAGGAGCCCCCTCTAGTGGTGACTGTATATATATATATATATATATATATATATATATATATATATATATATACACATCTGTATGTGAGGAGCCTCCTCTAGTGGTGACTGTATATATATATATATACACATCTGTATGTGAGGAGCCTCCTCTAGTGGTGACTGTATATATATATATATACACATCTGTATGTGAGGAGCCCCCTCTAGTGGTGACTGTATATATATATATATATATATATATATATATATATATATATATATACACATCTGTATGTGAGGAGCCCCCTCTAGTGGTGACTGTATATATATATATATATATATATATATATATATATATATATATACACATCTGTATGTGAGGAGCCTCCTCTAGTGGTGACTGTATATATATATATATACACATCTGTATGTGAGGAGCCTCCTCTAGTGGTGACTGTATATATATATATATACACATCTGTATGTGAGGAGCCCCCTCTAGTGGTGACTGTATATATATATATATATATATATATATATATATATATATATATATACACATCTGTATGTGAGGAGCCCCCTCTAGTGGTGACTGTATATATATATATACACACATCTGTATGTGAGGAGCCCCCTCTAGTGGTGACTGTATATATATATATATACACATCTGTATGTGAGGAGCCCCCTCTAGTGGTGACTGTATATATATATATATACACATCTGTATGTGAGGAGCCTCCTCTAGTGGTGACTATATATATATATACACATCTGTATGTGAGGAGCCCCCTCTAGTGGTGACTGTATATATATATATATACACATCTGTATGTGAGGAGCCCCCTCTAGTGGTGACTGTATATATATATATATACACAACTGTATGTGAGGAGCTCCCTCTAGTGGTGACTGTATATATATATATACACAACTGTATGTGAGGAGCTCCCTCTAGTAGTGACTGTATATATATATATATACATCTGTATGTGAGGAGCCCCCTCTAGTGGTGACTGTATATATATATACACATCTGTATGTGAGGAGCCCCCTCTAGTGGTGACTGTATATATATATATACACAACTGTATGTGAGGAGCCCCCTCTAGTGGTGACTGTATATATATATATATATACACATCTGTATGTGAGGAGCCCCCTCTAGTGGTGACTGTATATATATATATATATACACAACTGTATGTGAGGAGCCCCCTCTAGTGGTGACTGTATATATATATATATATATATACACATCTGTATGTGAGGAGCCCCCTCTAGTGGTGACTGTATATATATATGTATATATATATATATATATATATACACATCTGTATGTGAGGAGCCCCCTCTAGTGGTGACTGTATATATATATATACATCTGTATGTGAGGAGCCCCCTCTAGTGGTGACTGTATATATATATATACATCTGTATGTGAGGAGCCCCCTCTAGTGGTGACTGTATATATATATATATATACACACATCTGTATGTGAGGAGCCCCCTCTAGTGGTGACTGTATATATATATATACATCTGTATGTGAGGAGCCCCCTCTAGTGGTGACTGTATATATATATACATCTGTATGTGAGGAGCCCCCTCTAGTGGTGACTGTATATATATATATATACACATCTGTATGTGAGGAGCTCCCTCTAGTGGTGACTGTATATATATATATATACACATCTGTATGTGAGGAGCCCCCTCTGTATATATATATATACACACATCTGTATGTGAGGAGCCCCCTCTAGTGGTGACTGTATATATATATATATACATCTGTATGTGAGGAGCCCCCTCTAGTGGTGACTGTATATATATATATATATATATATATATATATATATATATATACACATCTGTATGTGAGGAGCCCCCTCTAGTGGTGACTGTATATATATATATATACACATCTGTATGTGAGGAGCCCCCTCTAGT